>NC_080034.1:9618965-9921995 GCF_030020395.1 Manis pentadactyla
GAGGCCTCAAACCACAGTCTAGGCAAAGTACTTCAAGTACAAATCCATTACCATTTAAAAATGTTGGCTTACTCGACATTTCTATTCTCCTCACTATCTTGTGATTTTTAGACTAGAGAAAGAGGGAGGTTGTTGCATATAATGGATAGATGAGATCATGTTTTTATTAAGTGGTCTCCTAGATTTGTGCAATGTATTTTGTAAATTTAGTCTTAATTTATTAACATAAGTATTTCTCCTTATAGTATCCAAATATCTAGTGTACCATCAGTCTTATGCTCACCACATGGTAGGAGAGGCCATTTTTATTTTAGAGAAAGTCTATCCAAAGTAAGAAAATGGAGAAATTGGTGGGTACATTTAAGGGACAAATTACTGTTGGTCTGAAAGAGGAAATAAATAATTGGCCTTGTATGAGTATTAAGGTGTTCAGAGTGACCTTTCTACTCATCTGGTAGGTGCTAAAACCCCCAATTCACAGGTGTGAAGGAAAAAATATGCCTAGTAGACTGATCTGCAAAACATGAAAGTACAAATCAGGGGAGGGGTATACAAATTACTATAAAAAATCACATCTGCCCAGTACCAAGGTGGAAGGGAGAGGGGAATGTGCATGGAGGATGAGTAATTATACTTGTAGCTGCTAAATATTTGAACTGATGTCAATAGGTCTCCGCTGAAATGAGCAGGAAGGGCCCAAGGGGGCCTCCGGTCCGGCTCTCTGAGTGATACTTGGGTGTGCCTGGGCTTACAGGAAATCTTTGGGAACAATTCCCACATACAAAATTTTGCAAACAAAAGCAGTTCTTTTCTGAATCTAAGAGACCTGCAGAATTGTTGTTCATATTTAAAATAAAAATGGATGTTCAGTGACTTGTCCCTGTGGATATGAGTTGAAAGATAAGTGATGAGTTCACTTAGCTGCAGGAAAAGCTGTCCTTTGACACTTTCTATGCTATTTGGAAGGCCTGATGCTATTGAGGCTCTATCTTTTCCCTTTGACAAAAGACACACAATTAGCACAAGACACCTGCTAATCTCTCAGGGGTCCTTAGATATTCTGCCACCTTCTGCAGACTTTATAAAGAAGCCATTCTCTCCAACCAGTTTTCAAAGACATTATTTCTTCGCCACATTCCAACAGCCTCAGGCGAGCTACAGAGCCGAGACCGTCATTTCAGTACTGGTAGATCCGTCATGTGGATGCCATGGTCTCTGCTGCCATTTACACAACGGCCACTAATTAATGTTCCTGATGTTTCTCCCTGCAACTTAGTGCTCCTAGAACAGGATGGGGCTGGGAAACCAGGCGTGATTTGTGCGTGGATTCTACCGCTGCTGCTGTGTGTCCTGGAGCTTCACCGTGATTTTGGGTTCCGAGTGGTGGGCCGGTTTTGTGATTCTATTTGGCCACTCAGTGCCCTCCGAAGTAATGGAGTGTATGGCAGTGACAAAACATCATCTGTGTGTTAAAATCCTACTTCTGGTTAAATCTTTCCTTCTACAAATAAATTTAGTCCATTCTCTGTCAAAAATCATAGTGGGAGATGGAAAGATGAGCAAGACCAGGTGTTAAGGATGGCAATGACTATTAATGCCGACAAGAGATAAATGACAGTCATGAGCAGAAGGAAAGCTTGGGACAGATGAATAGGCAGGCAGGAACCACTCTTTACTGGGGGCTGCACGTGTGTCTGGGACTGTACTTTTGGGTAAACTAATTTCATCTCACTTGATTGTAATCCTGCCAGCAACTCTTTGTGTAGATCATGCCCATGTGACGAATAAGGAAACTGATACTTAGAAGAGTGATTTTTCCCAAGGAGACAGAGCCGCTAGCGGCACAATCAGTTTTTGACCCCAAAGCTCACACTCTTTCCATCACTCAGCGGTTCTCAGCACTGGCTGCCTGCTAGAATCATCTGAAGCACTTTGAAATAATAGAGATAAGGACTCCACCCTGATCAACCAGATATGGGCTGCTCCCCAAAACAGAGTCTCTGGGGATGGGGCCGGAGCACCGTTATTTTCTAAGAGCTCTCGAGGTGATTCTGATGTGCAGTCAGGGTTCAGAAGCACCAGGGCCTGCTGCAGGCGCCAGCGAAGAGCGATGAGGGCAGCCCGAAGGAGCTTCAAGTCCTCACTGTCATGACCCGTGAGCAGCTTTATAATTCAAAAAAACTAATGTATTGATTCAGAACATACACTGCGTGGGTGTGTGTAGGGAGAGGTGACTTCACTCTCCCAGCAGGTGCTATGCTTATGTTTTGTAGTTCATCTTATGCATTATTTATTAGCAGAGCCTTTCTCCTTTTAATTAGAATTCTTACAAGTCATTTCATATGTACATTTATATCAGGTGCTGCATCAAGTTCCCTGTAGACTCTTCCAGCTTATATCTTTGGAGGGAAGCAGGGAACCATAATGCCACAGGTTTTTTCTAATTCCACTTAAGATTCCAAAGCAATTAGAAAAGATATTGAGCAATAGAAAAGGTCTATAAAGTTTGAAATACACCTGTTTTACAGAATCAAATTTCTCGTCATTGAGGTCTTAAGAATTCCTAAGTGACATATGTTTTCTAATGAACATAGCAACAAAGAAGCCAGCTGTTTTGTTTCAATAAATGAATCGTCATTTAAATACTTTATAAGTGCCACAACTCTCTTCTTTGCTCAGCTGTTCTATGTGACAAGCCTGGTGGCTTCTTTTTTCTTCCCATTAGGCTGCATGTGTCCAGTAGTAATTGCTTAAAATGTAACGTGTTCGCTATGGTGCTGGTGGAATTCCGTAAGCTATTTGGTTACAGGAAATGCTCATGTATGAGCAGTGCGATCTAAGATACATAAATGACTTATTATTGCTGTATGGTATGTATTTTTTTGGATGTCTTTTTTAAGAATGTTGAAGTTTTATTTATTGATTTGCAGAAAACATCATTTTAAATGGTTCATCTACAAGAAGCTCCTAGCTTCTGTTGAGACCATTCTTTAGCAGTATTTTCTGGTGATGGATATATAATCTTTTGCACTGATAATATAAGGCACAGATGTCATATTTTCTTGGATTCATGTTGAAATACTCTGCCCTCAATCAAAAGAATTTTTCCTGGGTGAATGAATGAAGGTAGCACTCACAGGCTACATTCCCTCAGAGTATTTTCAAACCTGCTCATCTCTGTCTGCAGGTTTAATGTGCATTGCTTTTTCCGGACAGTGGTCCATTCACACTGAATCCAAGGCTGTCACAATTTCTGAATCAAATCAAGAGTGAAACACCCTTTTGAGTGAGCAAGTGAATCTGTCATCTTCACAGTAATACAATTAAACCTGTGAAGGATGACAGTAAGCATGCAATGGAAATTCATCAGCATTTTAATTTCAAAACTGTCTTGAAATAATGACTTGGTTATACCATGACTGTACATTATGAAACCCCACCAAAAAAATGCCCTCCCAGCAGCTAATGTTTGAGCCCATAAGGATACATGAAGACAGGGAGCAGAGCCTCAGAAATTTTGACCAGGGGATCTTTGAATTGTTTTTGCCACCTCACAGTTTCAGGAATTACGAACTGAAGCTTGTATTCTAATTTCATTTGCCTCAGTACAGCCACTTGCCCTTCATGTTTTCCCTTCCTTCTAGCCAACTGCTCCTCAGCCGCCTTCAGCGAGGAGCAGATCCCACTTGCTGCCAGGTCAGGAGGCGGGGAGGCTTGTGGCCTCCACAGGCCGGTCTTCCCAGGGATGGAAGCCTGTGTGCAGTGGGGCTGCTCCAACATGTGAGTGTGAGTCAGCCTAAAACCCTGGGCACTTTTATCCACTTGAAAAATGCTGATTACCTTCTCTCCCTTTGGGCTGCCAGCTCCATGCTCACCAACATTTCCCTAGGTAAACATAAAACAAAAGAAAACATTTAAATGTCCATTTATTTTGAATACATTCAGTCCTACTTAAAAAATATACATAGTTAATAATACTGTAACAATTTTTTGTAACTGTTTTTGCCTCTCCTACCTTCCATGCAACACTTGGGAAACAGCTTTGGAGACCCTGTGTATCTTTGTGACTTCCCCCAGGGGATGCTGTTGGAGAAGCGTTACACCTCCAGAGGCCAACTGTCACTGCTGCGAATCAATGCCTGGCAACCTCACTGGGTCCCCAGCCACTCTGCTGACAGCACACTCCTGTCATTAGTGACATCTTTGGTCGTATACAGTAGTGGATGGTCCATGAACTGAGCCTTTGGCTGCGCTTTCCGGGGTTCTAGCTTGTCTGGCACCTCCCTGACCTCTCCTGCTCCCCCCTCACCTACTGGTGAAGGTGGGAGTCCTCGGGACTCTGTCCAGGCTCTCTTATCCTGTCACTCAACATTTTCTCCCAGACACTTTTTATTTACTCCTGTGTCTCAGGTACCATCTACACAAAGACAAATTTATAAACCCAGCATACATCTCACCTCTTAGTTTTGACCCATAATAGTCTAACTGATGTACTCACTAGTAAATTCTAGAAGACACATATGCAACAATGAACTAAAAGAAGAAAACCAACAAACACGTACATATATGAGAGAAAAAGATGAGAGGATTACATCACACTGTTAACATTCTTTAGTCTAGAAGTGGGAAAGTGATAATCGTGTTCTTTCCACTAGGGTCTTTTTTAAATTAAAAATACACATGTTCATAGAAAAAATTGAAAGTACAGAGGCATTTAAACAACAAAAATACAAAGAGGCATCCATGCAGATCACTGTTGCTATAGTTTGACATTTTGAATGTGCCTTCCATGTTATTCATGCTATTCCAGTTAAAAATAAGTAGTTAATAATGGTTGTTGTTACGGTCTGTGACACTCTCTCATTTTTCTTACTTAACTTTGATCTTTGATGTCTAAATTGAAAATAAAAATTATATTCTTAAAATCCTGAGCTGTGAATTATTACAAGGACATATCTGAAAATGAGGTATTAAACTAAGACACATACACACAAAGAATCAGCAGTTTACAAATGGTAGGTTGGATATAACCTGTACAAAATACAAATTTTAGGCACCTTCTGACAATACTAGCCATCTGGGCAAGGTGCCAATCAGTGCATGCAGCCCATCGGTGTCTCTCCCTGGCTGTGCCTAGGCTAGGACATTTTCAGGAAAGCTGGAACACGCTTTGGTCTTAGATATGAGTTGTCCAGAGATGGTCTTTGGGTTGGGAGGCCCCAAGCTCTTGGATTCATAACAGAAGAGCACCGGGGCGTCTGGTGGGAGTGCATTCCAGCATAGCATCTTGGTTTAGATCCCCCTCCCATCTCAGCCACTGACAGCCTACAGGGTGTCAGAGATGCTGTGCTTGGGATGAGGAGATGCCTCTGCAGCTCCAGCCGTATTATTCGATCCTTAGGCTCTGTTGTTCTAAAGTCTTGATTTTCCAGTGACTTTTACACCCAGAAAAATGACAGGAACACTTACTGCCCAGTAGGGCACTATATCTTTGCTTCACTCAACAGCTGGCCAGGAAATCCATCTAAACAAAGATCCTCAGTGGCATATGGAGCTGTTCCCCACTCCAGGGCTAACAATACTCAAGGCAGACTCGAACTTCAGTGACTCATATTCACTGATACGTGAGATTCTCCTCTCTAATTCCTCCGAGCCAATTGCACTGATTAGTAGGATCTATAGAAATAATCAAGGACAGAGTCCTTGTGTTCCTGGAATCTGGAGTTCTGCCTCAGAAGCTATTCTAATTTTACTAGGTCATTTTGTACTTTGGTTGTTATTTGAATGGGTTCTGTAAGTGTTTTGAATAAATGTAATAGTGGCACAGTTTTGAATTCCTTTATTTGAAAATTCTTATGGAGTGTGAGGGTGGTGGGGCAGTGGGATGCTGATCTGCCTGCCCATTTCAAGGATTCTGGGATGTTGGAAAATGCCCTCAGTTTTCTTCTGGAAAATGCTGAACGGAACTTTGGAACCTGGAGTCAAGCACGCAAGAAGGCTCAAGCTATTCCCATCGCCCTGGAGAGGGTATTTTCTGGAAAGAGGGGAGGGTATCTGGCATGTAGAGGTCGAACTGTAAGAGATGGCCCTTTTTGTGGGGTCCAAAGAATCAAAAAGCAGCAACTTCCTGTGACTCAGTCTAATAAAAGAGACCAAGGATATGAACCTCCCCCCAGAATATAGGGTCATTAAACATTTCTTGGCTTAGCCCTTGGGGAACTTGCTATAAAATCCATAAAGTTCAAAAGAACCAGGTTGTCTGGTATGGGCTGAATTGTGCATGTGTTCCGCCTATCCCCCAATTCCTACGTTGAAGTCCTAACCCCTGTACTTCACAATGTGACCTAATTTAGAAATCAGACGGATTGCAGACGTAGTTAGTTACGATGACATCATACTGGAATAAAGTGGATCCTTAATTCAATATGACGGTGTCCTTACAAAAAGGAAATGTGGACACATGGGGAGAATGCCCCGTGAGGACAGGGGTTATGATGCCACAAGGCAAGGGACTTCCAGAAGCCAGGGGTAAGGCCTGGAACACACCCCTCTTCTAGGGCCTTCAGCGAAACATGGCCCTGTGACACCTTCAGCTTGGATGTCAGCCTCCAGAGCTGTGAGGCAGTAAACTTCTGATGGGTAAGACACTGTTTGTGGTGCTTTGTCACAATAGCTTTAGGAAGTTAAAATCTAATGACACCTAAGAGGGCTGTGCTCACTTGAAAATGAGACTTCAGGCCAGCTCTCAGTCTGTGGATAAAGTGAGGGTTCCTGTGGCCAGGATTCTCACCCAGCCCTGGTCGGCTAGCTCACTACACACGTGTGGGCAATACATTGCTACTGACTCTATATAAAGAGCTCCACCCAGTGCTTTGGGTGACACGGTGGCTCAGCTGCAAGGCTGCAGAGGAGCAGAGCAGAGGTTGGAGTGGTGGCAGCGCTGAGGACAGAGACTGAGATGGCAGCAGGGGTAGAGAGGCCCAGAGGCAGAGATGGGCTTGCTGCATGCAGACTTGCTCTGAGTGGACAGGATTCTAGTGATTGACCTGCCACTGTGTTAATAAAGTTGGGTATAAAACCTTTCACCCTAAGAATGTTCTATTGTCATTTCTTGGTCACACTGAATCCATAGTGAACCTGCCCAGGGCTGAAACCCATTGGCAAGACACAGTCCAACCTCTCAGTTGTAGGAAAATGTTATACCAGCTCTATGCCCAGTACAGGTGGTGAAGCACGGCGGGGAGGGTGAGGACCCAGGGGCTTGGGGGTTCTCTGTAATAAAACCAAGATAAAAAAATCCACATGTCTGTGCCTAAGTCCATGATGTTCCCCAAAGCTAGTGGACCCTGGGACAGAGGAAGGGAGAGCCAGCAAGTTAGGATTTAAATTCTGTTTTTGAATCTTTGAGCCCAGAAGGGTGGCCTCTAGAATCTCTGAGGAAGCCCTGACTTTCTGTATCATCATTGGGTTTAACTCACTGCTGGGAAAGACCTTGAATATTTGATTTTGGAGAAAGGTTTTCAGTTTTTTCTAGTCTGTGGATACTGAAATGAAGTTATGATTTGATACTCAAAAGGAAAAAGATTATCTTGCTAGCAAATAGGGTTTTTTTGATCAACAATTTGTAGAAGTGAGGACCAGCCCTGGTTGCAGGGAGGCGCGGCGTCCACCTCTAGCAACTGAGATGGGCTGCCCACGGCACCAGGTGTGACCACGTGTGGTACCACCCCCACGCGTTTGCAAGGTGCTGCTTTAAAAACAAGACCAGATGTAGAATCTGTGTACTTAGCCTCCACAGATAACACTTTTCTTCCCCCATCTAGAGCATTGTAAGGGGCTCTGGACCTGATGGCTTTAGCACTTGACAGAACCTATCAAATTTTTATTAAAATCCCCAGAGCTGGAGACAATGACGAGCAGTTTGCTGGATCATAGAGATTTTCCTTAAGGAGAAGAATATTCTCAGCATTGCTGCCTCCTTGCACACAATCTTACAGAATGGGAGCAGCTGTTTTGTGAATTATTTTTGTGATGGAGGGAAGTCTTCTTCTACCTTTTATTCTTTGCAGCCTCTAGTGGGCAGGCAAAATACATACACACGCACCTATATAGCCTCCCTGATTTTACTCCGTCTCCCTGTGTTTCTTAATTCCTTCTTTTCTCCCCCATTTCCTTTTTGATTTGTGCCATGAGGAGAGATGGTTTCTCATGGCTGAGCTCCTCCCTCGGGATGACTTAGGAAAAATTATAGGGGGAAAGACCAGCTCCTGTAACAGGGGCCCCAGGATAACCCCTCTGCCTTAGAGGGTTCCGGAGCAAGGAATGAACCGCGGGCTCTTCGGTTTAGAACAGGAAGGACGTGTCCGAGCAGGCTGCCTATCCTCCTGTGGGCACTGCAGCAGCAGAACCCGGGCTGCCTGGCTGGTGGAGCTGCTGGGAGCTGAGGCCCAGGACTCGAGAGCAGACGCTATGTGAATGAACGCCAATTTAAAGGGAAGACTATTCCAACCTTGGAATGCCACTTTATATGTCTCAATACATGGTCCACTATTTCATCTCCAGGAGAGCTTCGCTGGTGCCTGCCCCTCTCTCTGTGCTCATTTGCTACAGCCAGACCATCGGGCATGCAATGAATGGCAGAATGAAATGTCAGCACCCAAAACCAGATGGAGGTGGGGGTGGGTGAGGACACTGCTAAGAGAAAACATGCATCTCACTCAAGGGGCACATTTGGCCCTTTCCTTTGTGAAGCTGAAGGTGAGGATGAGGCAGCAATGGTCCAGAAACATGGGTCAGTACAGGTCATGTACTGGGAAGGTGGGCCCCACCTCCTCCTGCATCCTGTTAGGACCTCGGTGTGCCAGTTCTGAGTACTCTCAGAAGGAAACCTAGCAAAGTGTTCTGGAAATACCTCCCATTAATTCCCACGTAGGTCTAAAGCCTTCTGAGGCTAAGTGGTTATGATGCATCATTTGGAGGAGACAAGCTATGGTCTCTCCCATCTAAGCAGTTATGCTCAGCTCCAAAGCCACGTTTTGAGCACATGTGGACTGTACTTGGGCGCCTCAGTCCTAAATGGTAGTAAGAATAGCTGGGGTTCTCCTAGCTGAGCCAGTAGCTGAGGTCACAGGACTGCTCTGCTGCTAGCAAGGCCCTCCACTTGCTCTGGTCAGCCGCCACTTTTTTTTTTGGGAAATAGAACCCTAATGTTTAAAAATACACATTCTCAACTTTAGAATAAAATATAAATGCTGCATAAATCTTCATTTGAAGGAAAACTGATTCATCAGCAAGATAAGCTCTACACAGAAGTAGTGTTGAGAGACCTGTAAAGAAACGAGCTTTAAAAGTTTTGCAAGGGATAGCAAATATTTAAGTAGCTGAGTAGCAACTTGGTAAATGTTACACCAAGGTGAAAGCAATATAGTGTGTTCTTTAAGTTTTTCTAGCTGACACTGTGGCATCCGAACTAACTCACTCTCATTATTTTGAAGCATTTGTGATACATCTTATTTTGTAACAGTAGGTGTCATTACAGAAAAGCACTGTATTTGAACCAATTAATTTTAGATATGCTTTCCTTACATTTTTTTCACTTGTGCCAAGCCCTAATGTTTCAAAAAGCTCATACAGATTACTCAGAAAATGTTTCATAAAGGATCATAAACTATACCCAAAACATTCTTCCTATGATAATACTCCCTGGAAGATATAAGGAAATGAAAACTTTAAGATAGGATTGCTTAGGAAACGTAACAAACTTTCCACACATTTGACTTTAAATTTACCAACCACAGGTGATCCCGATCTTTATGTTGAACTTAATCCAGTGAAAGAAGAATTGGGATTTTTAATTAGCTCATCATTTAATAAACTTTTCTAAGCACATGCTGTCCTCAAGGCCTCTGCTGGCATATGGTGTCTATTTGGGTTTCTGAACAGGGAGAAATAGCGGTACTCAGAGGACTTCATAGAAATGGAAAGTAAGAAAAACATAAAGGGGTGTGTCTCTGAGTGTTTCTGCAGCCAATTACTCACCAGCAATGTATCAGTGATAAGTTATTATGTATATAAGGGACCCTAGTCAGTGGACAGAACGCCTCACACCAAGTGATAAGACCCCAAGTCTCTGACGAGTCAATGAATGGCCGCGGGTCTCTGAGTCTTACTTCTTTGGTGCCAACACCCATTCTTCTCCCTCTGTTGTGCTTCCCTGGAGAATCGGGAGCAACACTGGCTTGACTGTAGCCACTCAGATACCTCCATGTCTGTATTCCATCCATCCTACTTGTAATATAAAAACCCTAGGGAAGTTAAAAGTGGCTCCTCCCTGAAAGCTGGGGCACTCCCAGTCTCTTGCCTTATGGTATATAAACACTTGCTTGAGATTTTAGTGTAGCGCCTACAGGTTTTGATAGGAGGTCTATCACCTATTCTGTGACCCGGAGTTCAAAAAGTAGCAAATAATCCCTTTTGCCCTCAGATAAACTAGATGGATGACATGATCAATGGAGAAACATGATTTTTGCATTATTTTTTTGCATGAAGTTTTGTGAAATTTGAAGTAAATTTTTTTATTTATAAAGATAATATTTTGCTTTTGTAAAAAGATGCTGAGCAAAACACTTTTTTTGAAACAGATTTTCAGTGTGCAAAGGTGTTAAGTCCATGTGCTCGTATTTCGAAATCTGAGCAGTTAGGAATTTGTAAGTTTGTTTTTTTTTGAAAAATACAATCATATAAAATCTTTGTGAATAAAATGTGAACAAAAGAAGCCATACCTTGTTATAATATCCACCAAGAGTCTGTTGTACTCCTTGTTTCCCAGGAGGTCCCTGTATTAGAGAAAAATCAAAGATAAATAAACCTACCAAACAACGTGAATTTAATAACATATCCAAAAACTCTTGGAATCTTACAGTTAAGAAAAAGGAAGAGTCTACTCAGTCAGATATTCTAATTAATAGAGAATTACAGGAGCATTAACTTACCAAGTTCCTAAAGGTATTTCTAGGTTATTTCCTAGCTTCAAAGTGGGAACATGTAACATTTCCCCAGAAGGTCAGCCATCAGCATATTCTTTATTAAAAGGAATGGTACCCATAAAATTCCTCCAGGAAAGAGGTTGTAGCTTCAGTTTATTTTTGACACTTATCACAGGGTTGTGATCAAAGTATTATAGAAATGTGCGCCCATGTGTTATTAACTTAGAAAAAAAATGGAAAAATAATTTTTTTCTATTGCTTTACTCTTTTGAATTTGGGTGAAAATGGGCTGCACATGCACTTTCAGGCCACAAAAACATGTCTCCTCTAAACCCTCAGACTTAAGACATTTAAATATTCATAGTTTTCTGTTGATATGGAAATATTTGTTAAGTATGATCATGAGCTTTGGGTAGATAGGAAAGTACAGACATTTGTCTGTCCCTAAAACTTCCAGGAAAAGATGAAGGGAAGAGTTTTCCAAGTTTTTCAGGACTTAGCTTTGGGGAGAGAGCCATAGAAAATACAAAGCTTAGCATTATTTTAAATCAAGTAGGTCAAGCCAAGAGAGTCAGCTATTTCAAGAAAAGAGACTACATATTTCATGTGGACTGCAAAAGCTCCTAGGAAGAGAGAAAATAGTATAGAAGCAAAGTTCTTTATGTTTTACTTCAGAAGAGGAGACAAAGACTATGACTGAGCAAATCAAACATTACTATTATATGGAGATGTTTTTTTAAAAAGGGAATGAAAGCTTTAAAAAGTGAAAACAAATCTTAAGGAACAATTTCTAGCTGTACACACTGATGTAGGTTAACACCTTTGGTATATTAAAAAATTAATGTTGATTAACATTTATGACAGGTGTTTCATGTGACTGAAGAGCTTTTCTAATATGAAATCTGCATTATGCCACTAAATGTAGAGGACACGAAGCCATAACGGGGGATATCTGGAGGCCGGTTGGAATAACTCCTGAGTAAACAAAAGGCCTCACAGTAACAGAGCTGGCAATAATTGGAAAGAAACAATGCTGTTCCCTTGCTGAAATAAAAACAGAACTAACACCAGAAAAGAATTCTCAAGGCACCATATATTTTTCAAATTCTTTTTCTATGAGCCAGCTTTGTGTATTCTAAATCAGTTTGGTGAAGAAAGGATGAAACAATTATTGAGTCAGGGGTTGTTGCAAAAGGTTTCTAGCCAAGAAGATGCCAGTTAGAAACTCATTCTTGAAACTTAGGAGACATAAGATTCCATACCAAAATCAAAGAAAAAAAAAAAAGATTCCACACGAACTGTTCCTTCTGCAACTTTTTAATGAAGTAAGGAGAACTTTAAATATCTATATAGTAGCAGAACAATTAATAAAATGGTATCTCAAATAGAGCAAATAATCAAAGTAATAATAGCCAGCATGTTTATGGAGCATATTCTGTGTCAGGTGTTATACAGGGTTTTATGTGGATTAACTCATTTAATTCTGACAGTGACACCATGAGGTATATATCATCATTATTTCTAATTCAAAGATACAGAAAATGAGGGTTAGAAATGTTAACTGGCCCAAAGTCACATTTCTGGTGAGTGGTAGCACTTATCTTTAATGTGGGCAGCCTGGGCCCAAACTCATCTCCTCGACTATCTTCACTGAAAATCATTATCTCAGCCTAAAATAATTTTTGCACTAATTTTAACAAATCATGCTGGCTGGCTGTGACCTAGACAATACTGGGCGATAACTCTTCCATGTTCTACCTACCATACTGAAATGGAAAAAAAAATCAACAAATCTTTCCTTTGGCATTTCTTACGAGCCAGCACTATGCACGGTGCAGAAGGGGGTGAGATACGCACGCTGCCTTTAGACGCAGTCCCTCTGCACAGTGTAGGGAAGCCCCTCTATCTATTCTTCGCATCTCCCGTCTATCTTCACACATTCTCTCAACCTATGCTAGGGGGATGATGCCTGAAGATGCCAAACAATTCCTCCCGATCCACAACTGTACGCAAAACGCATTTTGTTTGCAGAGGCCGGGAGAGCACGTGGTCAGAGGATATGAGAAGTGGGAGCCTTCCGAGGGGTTCTGGAGGGCAGGAAGGAGGGGTTGTGCGGCACCGAGCAGGTGGCGGTGTGGGTGAGAAGAGAGAAAACAGCAGGAGGGGGCTAAGGTTTTAAATCACCGGGTGAGAACGCGTCTGGTCTACAGACCGGCTACCTGCCTGCAGCCCAGGGCTCTCCTCCGCACACAGAACACATTCCTCGCCCAGGCTCCTGGCCTTGCTTTGAGCGTGCCCCGGGGGGAGGGCGGGAGAGCTCGGGGCAGCTCCCCCCTCTAAAGGCGGCCCAGGAGCACAGCTCACTCAACAGAGCCACTGGACAGTCACAAAGTCTGAACTGCATTATTCAGATATCCACAAGATTAATAAACCCATAAAAGTCACCTCCACATTTTCTTATGTTTTGTGCTTGCGAAAATATGTCATGTCCACGAAGCAGTGCTCCCAATGGGGTCGGTCTGCAGTGTTAGGCTCTACTACCTAATCTGCTGATGAGCATTTGGGGGGCATTTTCTCTCTCGTTCTTTTAGTTACTGGGGTACTTTGGGTACCACAAATCCCAAGTTCAATGTAGCAGAGGTTTATAGGGAACAGTCAACCCTGTGGGCAATGCTTTACACACACCCTCTCAGAGGGCCGAGGGAACCGCGCGGCGACACCAGGTCAGAGTCCCCGGGCGCCCTGCCTCCACGCTGAACGCAGCCAGTGAAGCAGTGACTCACAGCTCGTTTCAAAACTGTCAGAAAGAAACCATCTCCTAGTGATCAGAGAGAAACACTGTGCATGTAAATGCCACGAGCAGCTCTCTGTTTACTGTCACAAAAACAATACAGGCCCTGGGGTCTTGGAATCGGTGGCTGTCCTATAGCCACAAGCCCAAGAGATGTGCTATTTTTCTACTTTCCATTCTGGTACAAAGTAGGGCTGGACAAAATCCAAGGAGTCATTTATTTCCAAATTTAGCAAGAGCTGTCCATCTTGTAGACTATCCATCAACAATGAGGAAGGTAAGACTTGTAGTAAGTGAGAGGTCTCCTGGTATAATACAGTGTTAGGAGATGCTCCCGGGCACTTGAGAGGTCACGTTCTCTGAGGTTTGCAACTATAAGGACTCATCAAGGAGATGCGTAGATGGCCCAGGCTCAGGGGAGCAGAGAGGCCAGTTATGGAGGGCACATCAGTATTGGCTAATGGTCTCAGGAGCCCTAGCAGGAAAACCAATTGAAGAATCATGGGAAGAAAAAAGGTCCCATTATCTTACTAGGATAGTAAACTTTAAATAGCTATACAGAAATCATGACTATACAATGTCTCCCTTTCATGCAGCTCTCCTTTATTCTATTTGCATTGGGTTGGGAAACATAGGACATCTGGGTTAATGTGATGAGTACACAATTATAAAGCAGCTTTAAATGTCTTATGAACTCCAGGGAGATACACCTGGCTCAGGACCCAACTGTGCTCAGGTGCAGTTACCTGCAAGGTCTGTACACCCGGTGTAGGTGGGATCCTGATGTTCCCTACTGCAAAGAACTACACCTGGTGCGATGAAGTGAGTTGAAGCTATATGCAGCTTCGGAGCTTATCCTCCCAGCAATAGTTTAAAGCATTTAAAAAGATTTTTTTTTTTGTCTAAAATCTTGCTAAAGGTGGAAAACAGAGAAATATCATGTCTGCCACCAGCATCAGCAGACGCAGAGCGTGAAAATGACGACCTGTTTGCATTACCATCTCCTCAGTGGATTTTGGTTTCGGCTGCAGATTCCCAAAGTGTAAAATATGGGAAGAGCTCTGTGTTAAAACCACGATTCTCCAGTCCCGGCGGGAGCTGTGCTTTCCCTCTTCAGCCATTCATGCAGTGCCCTGAGCTGGGAGGACCCTGTTTCTGCCTTTTATCTCCTTCCCTGGTCTTGGCTGTAAGCCCTCTGCGCGTGTCAGGGGCAGGGCCTTCTGGTTCAGCGTGAGACACCCTAGACATGCCGAATCCAGACCTCCACGGCTACTCAGTCACTCCGCTCCTGCTCTGATCCCCCCTCCTGAACGGTCTTCCTTTCCCTCTTTTCTCTGAAAGCATCCTTCAGTTCTTCACAGCTTCTGACCAGGCCCCCTGGAGCCATCAGGATGCCATTCACTCCGTGCCCCATAGCTCGTCAGTCTCTTATTTGGAGCTCCTTTCAGGATTCACAGATACGTATTTTCAGGTTACACACAACTGCCTTCTGGCCCTGTGGGTTTCCAATTAGCTTCAGTAACAACCTTTGAAATACCAAAAACCTCTGTGAAAAGCTGTACTGATCAACTCTCTTTAAAACATGCTAGAAACAGCTCTGCTGGAAGAACAGATAGAAAGTTTGTTATTGGGAAGTCATTTGGGCTAATTTTCAAGGAACATTTCCAATCTTCTAATGACTAGTAGAAAAGGCAGAGATCAGCAAATTTTTCCCCCTTGTATTACAAAAATATCATTAGGAAGCCTAAACTCATTGCTAGAAATTGTAAGAGGAAGCATATTTCAAATATATAGCAATTGTTGGAAAAGCTAATGCCACAATGAGTCTCTCTCATATATATTTCTCTCTGTAACATTATCTATGACGTGGTAAAGCACATTTACACATTGATTACGGTGGCCTGTGTACAGTCTGTTGTCCCAGTTGGAAAGAAAGGACAAGGAATTTTCATCTTTTTATGTTATCATAATGTAGGATGCAGTACATAGTAGCTCACCTCTCCCTGAAAATGTTTGCTGAATGCAATAGAATCATCACTTTTTACAAAAGGAATTGTGACGGGGAAGCCAAGTTTCCTGCTTGTTGGTTTTAGTTTAAGTCAGAAATGGTAGCAAACCAAGCAGAGGTCTTGCTTCTTCCAAATGCACAAAAAAGAGGTCCAAGAGATTTAGATTAATCTAAGAGTCTGGCTAAATAAAACAAAGTTGCAGTGAGCTCCAGATGGGTAGAAAAGTGCTTATGGACAGAATTTTGACCAGAATTACAACAAAGACAGTTGTAGCCTAACTTGGAGAGAAAAATCAATAGTAGTGTTTCAATAGAAAATATTAGGGAAATCTGTTCCTTTAAAAAAAAAAACCACACAGATCCTTTTATTTATCTTAAATATTTGCTTTACATGAAAATTTTTTCATTGTCTCTTGGGATTTAATCATGTAAGTGAAACAGTAGTAATTTTATAACAGATTATTTTTTCTCTGACAATGCTTCTCCTACAGATTTTTAGTGACTAAAGAGATACCAACACCCCCACCCCCACATTGTTGAAAACTCTCAAACAGCAAAATATTATTTCTGAAGCCAAGAGAAGACTCATTGAATGTTTAAGTGTTTGTAATATATTTACATTTCAACACAGAGACCTCAAAGCTCTCCTTTTTGGAATCACATGGGAATGTGGGCCAGATGGGACGTATGAGGTGAAATTTAAGCTTCCCAGGAAGGATCTCTTGTTCCTGAAAATATCTCATAAACTTTCCGGTCTTTGCCTAAAATTTCATAAAGACAGATTGGCTTATTTTGTTGGGTTTTATTACCAGCTCAAGTGCAAACATTCCGAGGAGATGTAATCCTAATGTTTCATATTTACACAGCTTGGGGTGATTCTAAAGTGTGTGCATTTACATTTTCTTGGATGACAGGGTAATGTGATTGTAAAACATGTTTTCTTACTTGACTATCATAATAACTGAGTGAGGTGGGTGTTATTATATTCTCCATCCGACAGGGAAAAGCTGAGAGATTGTCCCCCAAATCACACAATGAACAAATGCTAGAACCAAGGCATTCTTACAGATATATTCTTATGGATTATTTATTAAATATTTCCTGAGAACATGTTGGGTGAGGCAGAAGGGGGGAAGAGTAAAGGGATGGCCGCTGGGGAGGAGGGACAGGAGGATGCCACCGACAGAGTAAATGTTTGGAAAAGGAGCAGGATCCTGAAGCCTCTTTTGCTTCTGCTACGGTCAGGCCAAGGCCCTGGCTTTCCGGCACGAGGCTCTGAGAAACGAAGTTACTTCTTTTGCATTGAGCCTCAAGGTTAACTTTGATTGTAAGAGGTGGGGACTCAATAAAAACGGTCAGGGAAAATGCAGGTTTCAAGCCAACCAGGAGGATTTGTGTCATCCATTTGGTCAATGCACAAAGATATAACCACGAAACTGGAAGGGCCCTCATCCTTAAACAGATGTTTTTATTCACATTGAAAATGGAATCTACTGAGTTTTGCTGGATGATGAATAAGTCAATGAATACATTTAGGTCAACATTCTTAGACGGATGAAATATCCCTATTAAGACTTGGACAGAAGGAAACAGAAAGGAGGGGAGCCAGGCAGACAGAGGAAAAAGTTGCATGAGAACAATAATGTCAGAACTGGGAGACGTATCAACACTTTGCTTTAGAAATGGTAGGTCCTGAGATGGACAAAAATAATGGGCAGATGGCAGAGAATAATAAAATGGGATAATGATAATAATATTAATAAAAACAGTTTCCCTTTGAAAGTAATAAGTGTGTGGCAGGGACATATATGATTGCATTTTACTCTTGCCACAATCCAATGAGTTAGGTATTAGTCCTACTTTACATGTAAGAAAAGGTTAACTCTCTTACCTGAGGTCTTGCAACTAGTAGACAAGGGCTAGATTTCAACCCATGTCAGTCTGATCCCATAGCTTTGTTATTTTTAACTCCTTCCTTTCTCCGCCTCACAGAGAAGGGTGACAAATGGGAAAACAAAATAGCAATTATCTTAAAACTCGAAAAAAAAAAAATCAAGTAGGGCCTTCGATGGTAAGGGATCACAGGATTCCTTTATGAGATGCAGAATCAATAAGGGCCACACAGAGAGAGGGAGAGAGCTCTGGACCACGGTGCAGATGCACATTGTCAAAGATTTGGCCGATGAGAAGAAATCAAGAGGAAAGTGAACTGGACGGGGGGAGGGTCAGGACAGGAAAGAGCCGCAGGCAGACCACAGACGCGCTGATATCTCGGAAGGCTCGGATTAGAGAGAAGGAGAAGATTTCTGAAAGGGGAAAAAGGAAGAAGTGAGCAATCTTGGTCAGCATCTTAAATAACGTTTGAAGTTCCAGTGACTCCAGATGAGAGGCAAAGAGTCTTAGCACTTATGAGATGGTAAAAGAAAAGGAAAAATAAAAATGGTCATACTTGGTGGAAAAAGGACTAGCTGACCAGCAGGATAATGTTGTGTGGGGATGATTTTGATAGGCTTACATTCCTATGAGCATGAAATTGCAGAGAACAGTCACGGGGAAGTTGTCACACTTAGTAAGGCAAGTGAAATACCCTTCAAATAAGACTGTAATACTGCCATTCAACTTGTTGTGGCAGAGAGGCTTGTGGATTAGCCTTCTGGGAATCTGGAGGATTTAAGTGATACAAAAATACACCGGGTTAAGCATTCGTCAGGGATATCTTTTTGGGACTTCTTTTGAAAATGGTAACAAGCAGTTTCCTTAGAAGCCAGCAGTTAGACGCTTCTTCTTGGTGAATCTCTGGAAATTCTGAATAGCACTATAATCCACGATCTGCTCTTGTGTTATCCAGCCCCACCCCCTTCCCCGTACCGTGGCCATAACAGCACCATAGTTTGGAAGATGGATTGCTCCTAAGTGTCTCAGTTTAAGATACTGCCAAGCATCCCCTGTTCAGAAGTTCAGAAGCAGTGCAATTAACAAGTGAGGGACCACAGCGAAGGCAGTTTCTGCATCTTGAAGGAGAATTTTTCACATCTGCCACTTTGGACATTTTTCAAACTCATTCCTCTGTGTATTCCGGGAAGTGCTCATTTGAGCTGGGCTTGCCTCTCCTGGTCGGCACACTGAGCTGTGTAATTGAGGGAACTCAAGCATAGGCAGCTTATGGTTGTATGAATAAGCAAAATACTCAATATGTGACCTGATTGTTTTCCCAGATCGCACGGTCCCTGGTTTTACTTGTCATTTTGAAACAGGAGTGGGAGGAACAGACTGTGACAGTGAATTCATTCAATGGGCATAATTAACACATTTCATTAAAGCAGGTTTTCTAAATTATGCTATGAAGCTCCTAAGTTTTTAATGATTTCTTTTCCAAAGGAGGAAAAAAAAAATCATTTTTAAAGGAGCTTCTTTTCCCTAATACCATGAAACAAACCAATCTCATTGGTATAGCGCCCGCTGCATTAGTGATAGAGTGGGTCGTTTTGGACTGACTTCCATGGCATGACGGTTAGAAAAAAAATGATGCCTCCCCTAATGCTGTTATTCTGCTCATCCATCCATAAAATATGTCATACTCATCTCTCCCCAGCATATCCTGCAAAAAGAAAAATATTATTTGTCAGCTCCCTGCAATATGAGGAGCAATGGGAACCCTGAGAGTGGCTTGCCACCCCACAGAAGCAGCATTGTTGACCCAGCACAAGGTGATAAAAGCCACAGGGGCACGAAAACTGGTAGGATGGGGATGTGTGCAACACATTATTTATATCCAGCGGTGTCCCCGAAAGCTCACCACCAGCAAACACCATACCTGGGGAATAAGAGCACCAGCAATTGCCTCCTCTGCCCTCGGGAATCTCACAATATACCGCCCAAATGAGGGGGGGTAACTGGCTTACCCAGCCTGCACCTGTCCGTGCTTTGAGTTTCCATTTACTGTAATGAAGTGATAACATTCAATCTCTTTAAAAGTGTTGGTAGAATGACACCCTTCCTGTGCAGAGAAAATGTATTTCCAAGGCGAACTGCTGGGACTTGTGATAAGCAGGCTGATGTGCAGGCTTACACACCGCCAAGCTCCACACAGGCCAAGAACCCCTGCAAAGTCCGAATAGTTGGGGACATCCTTAACAGCTCTGGAGAAAAGCAAATGAACAATCCTAGGTTTGATTTTGGGGTGATAGTAGTCTCCACTTTGACCTCAAATGTGTGCCATCAAGGTTTCTCTCAGATCTATAGGTTGTGATAAATCCGCAAGTGACAATTCTTGGTTCAACTGAAGCCATGGTTACAGCAGGCACACTCAGGGGAGTTTCAGGAGAAAACAGAAGTGAATTCATTTTTCAAACACCCAGACCCATTCCACAGAAGATTTCATGCAACAGAGAAGATGCTGACACTCTAGGCCAGTGAGGAAGAAATTAGTGATATTAACCTTTACATATCTCGTAGGGTGATTTTTTCCAGTTCTTAAAATATGCTTGGAATATTTCAAGCATTCTGAAAAGATAAATCCCCATGAAATCCAGTGTCACTAAATCCTATTTGCTGTATTTGCCCCAGAACTTTTTTACTTTGTAATGAAATTATAGCTGAAGCTGCTTCAAGTTTCATTTCCTACCAAATTTCCATCCACATTTTGGGTCCTCCTGATAATCCTGGGAACTGGTTGCTTCTCTGTTACGGAATTTCTTTCAGTCTTCCCTTTTATCAAAAGAGTTTCTTACCGGATGGTCGTTGTTATGCAGAGAAAACTGGCTGCGTGGATTTAGCTAAGCCCCTTTCTTTCCAAGGACCAAAGTTTTCTTATTGTCAAAATGGAGAATCTTTTCTTGTCTACCTAACAGAGTTATACAGTGATAAAGTTAAACACTGTATGGCACTACTTTTGGAAACTTTGCCATCAAATACAAACTGTAAGATGATTTGGGAAACAAGTCTCCCTTTCTGAATCTCTCTCCGGGGCCAATTGCATTTATCAAGACATTAATGTTTACACACCACAAGGAAATGGTGTTTAATCCATAATCCACGTACTGGGCCAACTAGCAACAAGGTTGGTGGCCAGGTATCAAGGATTTCAACTATTGTGTTCCTTCACTGCTATAACATAACACATGTCGGTGCAGCAAAACATAACACATGTCGGTGCAGCAATCTTAATAGTCATGAAATCTTGAAAGATGAAAAATCAGTGGCTAAAAGACAAACTCCTTTTCCACCAGAGTGTAGCTATTAGTAAAAAACTTAGAAAGTCAGAAAGTAGGTAATAATGTCCCACTGCTGCTGTTCATAGGGTTAAAAAAAGAGAAGTAATTAGGGAACTGAATCCAAGTGCAAGTTTTCAGGCTCAGCCTGATAGCCCCAGCTGCCCTTCATGCATGCCTACGTATTCTGTGGCTGCACAAGGTGATGCCGGAATTTTAGCAATGTTGGCAACAGCTGTTTTGTCTGGGACCATGACCCCAGGGAGGGACAAGTGGCAATAAAAATGATTAACTGGCCATATCTCCATTTTAAAGGTCTTATGTGTCTTTATTTTTAAATCTGAGGAAGTCTTCTTCTTTTTATTAAGAAATGAAATTACTATCCAACTGACTCATATAAATGGTTAGGCTCATTTTCTCTGAAGATATTATCATTATAGTACATGATCTTTAGCCTTTAATAGACCGAAGAGACTGAGATTCTTTGAAAGGAAAATGGAGACATCTGACCTGATCAGTTCAAGGATGCTAGAAGAGATGCTGAGACTATGAACTGGATTTGCATTTAGACATGTTGAGCCTCAAAATGTATATAGTCACATACTGGGTGTTTTAACAAGAAATAAAATGTTTTAACCATACTTTTTGGTAATCCACTTTATTCAGTAGAGAAAAATGTGTTTGGGGCATTAATTTGTTTTATAGGTGGGCCTCGCTATATGCTGAAAACAATAATTTTGTACTGTGGTCCTTAGAGCATACTAAAGTTGGAGATGTAAGATATGAAAGTTGGGGGTGGTATGGATAATGGGGTACAGGCTTGTGAAGGCATTAGTTCTATGGTGTTTTGAGGGCTATATGGTGTTTTCATTGCTATAACCCAGCCCATAGTCTATCAGAAAGGAAGCATCAGGTCTAGTGGTGGAGAAAAAAGACTGACTTATATGTGATGAGAGTCTACCCTTAATGAAAAATATAGTAGCCACCGGGCCGAGGCAAGACTGAAATTAAACAGGCTACTATCAAAGCTCTGTCAATTTTCTTTTCTCTCTCAGCAAGCAAGCCTGTTCTCTGTGCAAAGACTAAAATGACGCACTAAAGTGATGTTAGTTTTAGGGTTATCCTAAAACTAGGAACTTCATCCTATCAAAATAAAAATCTAACCACCTCAGGTAAAAACACACATACTAAGGCTCACAAAAGGGAGATGTGACCACTGATTATTTTCCTTGCCACTTATTACCCACCCCCAATACCTCCACCATACTTGCTTCCACCCACATAAGGCCATTTGTGATAAAAGTCACTCAGCTCCAAACCCCTTTCTGGCACTGTTCTTCTCCTAGCTTCTTTACATTTATTGAATACATTGAACTCTTTCTACCTCAGGCCCTTTGCACATCCTGCTCTTTCTGATTGGGAAATTCTTGCTCTGGCTCTTACAAGGCTAGCTCCTTCTCAAGTAATGTCACCTAGCTGCTCAGAGATGCCACCTGGCTCCCTTTAACTAGAGTAACAACTCTTCTTTCCAAATCACTTGTACATTAACCAGTTTATTCCCTTGTAGCACCTCATTCTAAACTGTAATTGTCTTGTCTATCTATGGCATTGCTTATTAACCGTTGCTCCCCACTCCTAGTAGAGCATAAGCTACTGAGGGTAAAGACCTAGTCTGTAGTTGCTGCTTTTTTGAAAAAAAAAAAAACTACTATAAACTTCATGTTTGTAATAGTGATGCACACATGGTAGATGATCGTAAGTATTTGTTGAGGTAATGAGTTCAATTTCACAGCCTAAATTTACTATTTTAACTGGTTCACAGGTTTCTATAACCTTTAGGATTGTGCAATGACTTACACTTTAAAGGTAAAAAGCTCTTCTACACTGAAGTGAAACCTAAAACAGAAATAATATGATTGTATAGGTTTTAAACTGTATTGTTATTTTAGAGAACAAGCACAAATTCCATTGGAGTCAGCACCCACAAAATGAACACTATAGAGTTTTATGAGCATTTTACAACAGATAGGCGTTTTAGATACCCATGAGTTAAGGGTTTTCACTTCCAGAGAGTATCAAGTTGACATCGAAAAGGACTGTGGATGACACAGCTCGTATTTAAAATGCAAGATAAGCAGAAAATGCAACAAAATCTTGAAAACAAATTTTGAAAATCATGTAGATTTATAATTAAGCAACAAATACTGAAAAATGTCCATACCTTGGACATCTCCAAAGGGCTGTGGAAACGTCCCTCTCTGCCAAGAGCTTTTTCAGTGGGAACAGTAGAGGGAGCTGCTGCCCTACATTACAAATTTCCTGAATTTCTGTTTTCAGCATAAATTGCTATGCACTGAAATGTGACACATTTGAGCCCACTGCTCAATTCTCACACTGCAACAACGAAACAATGCACGAAAACAATGCCAGGAAAAAAATGAAAGGAAATCAAGAGCCTGCCTGTGACAGAAAGAAGTAATAACACACTTTAAAATGAATGTGGTTTTTAATAAACACTTTTTCAGTGATGATGAATGAGAAGTAAAGTTAATGTCAAAGGGGTGGCCTAATACATATTTCCTTTAATGGCTCATTAGTTAAATTCTCTTGCCTTCCCTCCTGCTCTGCCTCATTTCCAGCTGTTTTCCTCTCTTTTCAAAAAGAACTAAAAACCAGAATACTTTGAAATAAACTAAGGCATTTTCAGGCTTGAGACTCTCCAAATCTCATTATCATAACACGAGGCCATTATTGTCTATTGCTTATGCTACTCAGATAACTAGAAGGCTTTAAAAGAAGAGAGAGAAATTTTTATTAGAGTGTGAGGGGTGGTAGTTGAGACTTAGAGAACCTCACAACTAATAAAATGCAATGGCTCAGATGATGCATGAGCAAATCCCACAAGCAAGCAAGAGAAGAAAAACCCTCTCTGAATACTTTGAAGTTGAAAGTATAGAAATATCTCTATACTTCCTCTATACAGAGAAAAAATATCTCTGAAGCCAGTTATCATTACTTAATTGTGGGTAACTTCTGTATTTCTTCATAAGTAGATTTACATCATCTACAGTAAGTATTCCAGATGTAGGGCACGTGAGCTTCATTTTAGCAATTCATTGGAAGATATTCCACTTTTTGTTAACTGTACTTTGGGAAATTGTGAAGAGAAAAAAATGTGTCGATTCGATTACAGATTTAAGACAATCTCTTCCATTTACAATACTGAATGTGTAAATGGATGTTCAGAATCATAGTGATGGGCTTAGGTTATATTTAGACAGAGCTTTACAGTTGTAAGAAACATCTTTCATATACATGCATATGATTCTCCCAGCCACTGTGGGAAGTAGATGAGGCAGTACTATTATCATTTCAAGTTTACACGAAAGGAAACTGAGACATAGAAATGTCAGTGAATTGTCCAAGGACATGCTAGTAAGGAGAAAGATCAGGTCCCCCCCAGCCTTCTTACACTATGCTGCTGTCCTAAGGCACTGCCGCACCCTACGTTACCATGGAAAGATCAAACAGTGCTCAGTGTGTGATTTTTAAGGAAGGCTGAATGTAGCCAGTCTTAGCCAAGTTGTAAACTAGAAGCTTGTCTTTCACAACTGTGATCTAGTGGAATGCAGGAGTGTTTAGGGATCAGTTCCTAGCTTTCAAGTCTGCACCCACCCAATCCCCCCGCCAAAACCTTATATTGTGTGATGCTGGGCAAGTGACTTGACATTTCCAAGCACCGCTACCCTATTACATAATGAGACGATTTCTACTTCTACTGACAGTTGTGAGGGTTACACAGGCGATGGCAGAGGGCCTCAGCTAGTGCAGAGCGCGTGCTGTGATGACTCTCCTGGTGGGTCCCTCTCTTCTCAGCCTGCTTCCTCAGGAGGTCGTGGGCCTTCCTGCCCTGCAGAGATGCTTGATGCCCTCACGCCTCCTCTGAAGAACTGCCCTCAGACATAATCTTCATGTATTTGCTGGTAATCTATCCAGGACAACTGCACTTAATGGCGTCCCTCCAGTGAAGAATAGTCATTCAAAACAAGACAGCAGAAGTAACTTGGAGGCATCTTGGAGCTTCTCCTTTTGTATAGGGAAGACCAACTCTTCCCTCTTATTAGGAAATTGGACCAAGACTTTATAAAAAAATATTTTCATCATAAAGGGTCATGGCTAGCTCTTTTAGCCGGTTAGTTGCTCCTCAATTACAAGCATTGTGATTAAAAATAACTTTATCATTGTAGTTTACATGTGTAAGCATTTCTCAAGGAGAAAAGAAACTGCTATTAAATGTGGGAAGCTTAATTGTAGTAATATGTCGGACTTTGATGAAACACTAATTCATACAGTCAATTAGATCTGTATTAGTCGAACAGACCTACTTTTAGTAAATACTCCATTAATAGAATTATTTTTTCTCTAGGAAATAGACTCTCTCAGCAGGAAAAGTATTTCCTTTTGCAAATAGTATTTATGATAAAGTGGAAGTTGTGGGGAGTTATTTGTAAACAAGTCACCTTTTTGGTACAAATGTTTCTTAAGAGAGTGAGAAAATACAAATTTGGCTTCAGAACAAAGAACCACCAGTAGAAAGTTAAAATGTTGATTGTTTGAGTTCCTCCAGGCCATTTGTGATTTCCTTCAGTTCCGCTTTTTACAATCTTCATTGATGTTCTCCTCAACAGCGCTAACTCTGGTTTAGGGAACGTCTGTAAAGCCCCTAAGGGGCATCCATTTGCTTGAAGGAATTGAGCAAAGTATGCTGTTATCAAAGAATCCATGCCTCCAGATAATTCCTGTGTCGTGGTTTTTTTCAATCACACCGATCAGATTCAAATTTTCTCCCCCTAACTTCTCTAAAGGCTAACTGCTCAAATATATATGCTATAGTTATATACTGTTACCTCATTTGAGGGATATTACGTATTATCTGCTTTATGTTTGATAAGACCGATTATAATCGTCATGGGAAATTCCACCACGTGCTTTAGGAATCTGACGTGCAGGCCACCGGGGTAAGTCATACACCATCCCTCAATCTCATCAGGATTTTAGCCCCAGCTGGCCTTTCCTTACTTCTCCTACTTTCTTTCCTGCTATGAAGGAGGGTTCAGCTCACGTAGGGTACAATGTTGAAAAAGACCCATAAATGAAAAACAACATTTTGATCTAAAAATGTCCATAAGGGAGACGTCACTTAAGCTATATATTTGTAATAAAATACAAATAGGTCCGTGGGACAAATACAAATTGTAATAAAATATAAATAGCTCCATGGTACATCCTAACAGAGATAAAAAAAAAAAAAACACTCTGCTGATACTTTAAAGGTGGTATATGCTAAGAGAGCTGCAGGGAATCTTGCCTACTTGCAACACTCCAGCCCCAGCGTGGCCCTAGCAGGGCCCAGCAATAGAATCTGGCCGCGAGACTTCGCACTCAGAGCTCTTCACAGATTGTCTCAGCTTCCCATGACCCGTGGGACTCCGCACAGGAGGACTGGCCGGGTCCTGCCAGGCTGCACGCCCTCCCCCAGCTCTCCCCCTCCCTCTACCTGCTTTACTGGACAGACATCTTCAACATTTTTTAAGCAGCTTTTGAGGCACAGTTGATACGCAAAGAACGCCATGTATTTAATTGCACAGTTTGATCAATTTGGACATAGGCAAACACGAGATTCCATCACCCAATCAAGGTAATTGATGTATCTGACACTTCCCAGAGTTCCCTTGTGCCCATTACGTCTTTTGTTCTTTTTTTGTGTGGTAAGAACACCTAACAGGAGACCTACCCTCTTCACAAATTTTGAAGGGCATAATACAGTCTTGTTAACTGTAGGCCTACGTTGTACAGCGCATCTCTAGAACTTCTTCATCTTGCCTAACTGAAACTTCACACCTATTTCCTCCAGTCCCCAGCCCCTGAGCATCTAGGAGTGTGGCTGTTTTGGATCTTATGTTAGTGGAATCACGCAGTCCTTGTCCTTCTGCGACTGGCTTATTTCACTTGGCACAATGTCCCCCAGGTTCATCCATGTTATTGTAACTGCAGGATTCCCATTTATTTTTAAGGCTCAACTTTCATATTTCAGTTGTCAGTTCCTGAAGGAAACCATCCCGGCCACTATCTTTTTAAGTGCTCTTCTCTCTGCCTATGTCTGTTCACTAAACTCGAATGCCTAGAGGGCAAAGACAATACCTTATTCATCTCTGCAGCTCTTAACAGCCAAACGCACATAGTAGCTGGGTATTCAATAAATGTTTGTGAAACGGTTTATGTGAATTAGTGGCAGTTTGTTTTCTTTAATTAGCTAATTTTCTTAAGAAATTGGTTAATATGATCATGAAGGAACTGATTTCAAAGAACTCTGTTCATTTCTAACCATTTGAGAAACAACAGTCCTCTTGCTAAAGTCCGCTATGTTTAGAAAAATTAAACATGGAGGCGGTACAGACAAATGTGGGGAGCCAGCTCTTTTACCTTCCGTGCAACGCTGCCCTTTGCCAAGTCCTGTATGAACAGGAACTTCCTGCATGCTGGCATGCACGTCAGCACTTCCACCTTTCTTCTGAACAACTTCAAAAAAACCCAAAAGCTAATGAAAACTGTACCCCAAGATAAGGTTTTGATGACACTCGTCTTAGAGAAAATATATTTCAGTCAACGAGAGGAGTTATCCCAGAATCAAAAAGACAGAGTTTCCATGAAGCACAATATTAAACAGAAAATAAGCTGATGGTAGGCCTTCACACTACCTCTTTTTAAACAATAGGTCATCAATGAATAAAAACCTTGTCTTTTTTGTATAGATTTTCCCTTTATTTTGCAGTCTAACAAATTGGTATTTTATTATGTTAACAAAAGATAATAAACTACTTTGCTTTTAAATACCATGTAGTCAGGATTTAGTGAGCTCTGTGTATCAGACCCATAGCTGAGTTTGAATTCTAAATCCAATACTGGAAATAAAATAAGTACCTCTTTCCCCCAAACACTCTGGCAATAAACTAAAACCCATGGAATTGAATATTATAAATCCTTTCATACAGTCATATATTTCTTAATTTTCTAAATTCTTCAGTAAACTCATGTGATCTATAGTGGAGAACTCATTCCAGGATTCAGTGTGACCCTCTTCTTTCCTGGACGTTTGGCAGCTTCTCATAAAGGCCTTCATCATTCAAATTCCTCCTCTGACACAACTATTATCCTGTTTGAAAGGAGCAACGTATGTTTAGAAAACTACATGAAGGTCTAATCTTACCTGTTTTTCACCAGCTTTTCTTCTGTATGGTACCAGACAGTTACTGAAAAATCTTACAATGTGTTCTCTGTTTGGCCAGAAAATTTGTAACAAAAATCAACAAAGCTGATTCCTTTAAAGACTGGAGTTCAGGATGCCCAATTTATGCCTGTTTTATTCCCTACTTGGCTTTTATAATGGTTATCAGTTGACACTAGTTCATCACTAGAAAAACAACTCACTAGAATGGCTGAAGTGGATGAAATGAAGTCAGTGACAGGGCAGCAATGATGCTCATTTTGGGCACATGAACCCCACCCTGCGTGGTTCCTACAGTGTTTGGTTGGGAGCCCTCTAGTGGTAGTACAGGGTAGTTCTGGTCTTTACCGTTTTCTAGGCTTTAATTTCTCATCTACAAAATATAATCATTTGTTCACTCAGCCATTAAATAGTTAATAGTTACACACTACACCACAGGAACTGGGCTAGGCCATGGTGGTAAAACAGGTTCAAAAAAATTTGCAGTGCAGTGGATGGTCAGATTCGGAAAATAACAATAACAAAGCAATGTGCTGTGTGCTTTACCAGTGCAGGGGTAATGGATTGTAAGGGTCATGGAGGAGGACACCTCCACGGGCAAAGAGCTCTGGCAAGGGCTATGCAGAGAATGATGTAGAGGTGAGTCGTGGAGATAGAGAAGCTTAGTAGGCCTATGGGAGAACATGCTCAAAGTATGATGTTTTTGAGATAACAAGGGAAGATTATGCTACAGATGACAAATGAAGGAAGGACACAGAGGAGGTCAGGCACAGAGAGTGAAGGGCAAGAATGGCCCAGAATGACACTCAGGGGACGTGGACCTCATCCTGAAGGAAAGAGAAGCTATACAGAGACTTACACTGAAGAGTTACACGGTCAGAGTTTCACTTAGGAATATTACTCCACTTGTAGAAGGTAGAGGCAACGAGACCAGCTCTGAGATGGCTGCAAAAATATAGGGGCAAATTGACAGGGGCCTAAACTAAGGCAGCAACAATGAGAAGGGAGGTGGGGGAAATGGATTCATGAGCTCCTGGGATGCAGAGCTGACATGATGTAGAAACTGTCTGGATGTAGAGGATGAGGGAGAGAGAAAAAATTCTAGGATTAATTTCGAGTTTAATTTTGGACATGCTACTCTTGTGGTATGTACGGGACCTGCCAGGAGACTCAGTGAGCAGGCAGGGGATGGATGAGCCTGGAGCTCAGAGCAAACGTCTGTGCTGAAATAAAACACTGGGGATTGTTAATCCAAGCAACACAGTGTTGGGGAAGAAGGAACACTGCTAATGAAGGAGACAAAATAAGGATGGCCTCAGAGGCAGGAGGAAAAAAAATCAGAATCACTAAACCTAGAGAACAGGGCGTCTCAAGCAGACAGTGTCAGCAGTGTCAACCCCAGGTGCGCAGGGAAGTGAGGTGAAGCCTGAGAAGCGCCCAGGGCATCTCGGGCCTCAGAGAGGACTGGCGACCTCGGAGAGTGCCACGTCCGTGGACCAGCTGGGACTCAAACCAGACTCCAGGGCGCCGAAGAGTGAGCACGACCACCAGAAATGGAGTACTTTTTCTAAGCCCAGGGGTAAAGGAAGAGATCAGTAAGCTGGTTAAAGCTCTCTTCTGTAACAATGTTTCTATGAACTTCTAGCCAAACAGCTGTATCAAGAAAGTGAGCACTTCCCCAGACACCTAACTTCCTGCCAGCCTGGATGCTGAGCCGCTGCGGAGACGGGGGCCAGAAGGTTTAGAAGAGAACTCATTTCTTTGGAGGCTTGGCTTGGGACGTTCCTGCAGGCAGGACAGTTGCTCCTGCCTGTGTAATAAAGAAGTGGGTGAGGTGTTTGACAGCTACCCACCTGCCTTACCTCTTCGTTTGTGTGGTGGTGAGAGGTGTAGGGGGGTCAACCATTTGAAACAGTGGAAAGATGGACATTATTATCTACAGGTGACTAAAATAACCCTTAGGCCAACACGTAGCAATAAAGATGAATTCTGCAAGGGAGCAGTCATCAGGTTTACTCACAGGTGGTCCTGGGGGTCCTGGTTTTCCGGGAGGACCTGTTTTTCCTCGTCTTCCCTTGAAACCAAAGAGAAACAGAGAATAAATACTGTGATTTCATTTTATTTTAAGATAAGACAATATTACATGGCAACCTCAGAGGCAGAAAAAAATTAACTGAAAGTTAAAAAATAATTCCAAGTCCACGTAACCTTTAAACATCATGAAGCCTAAGAAGCATGAGCCAAATCTTAACAACCATGAGGAGAAAAATAGTGCTTGGAATGAATATATCTTAATTGCTATTAGCAGCCCTTCAAATACTGCCTACCTTGATACACTAGTAAAGTAATATAAAGTGTCTGAAAAGTGGTTTAATATGGGCATTTTATCTGATGGTTCTGTTGTTTCAGATGCAAAATACGTGTATTTGTCATCTTAAATGGTGTTTCTCATGGTCTCAATTCTAATTTCACAGGAATTCCTGAGGGTGAGATTGTGTGTTAAAAATGCATATTCCTGGGCTTCATCTAGAATCACTGGGGAAGGGGGCTTTATAAATCTGCACTTTTAAAATCACTTCAAGCAATTGTTATGCTCACTGAAGTATGAAAAGTACTTCCCTAAGCCATATTATAATAATAAAATATAACTATAATTGTTAATTATTTGTATATACATATACACACATATATACATACATACAATGTATATATATATATACTAAATATATACTCCTTGCTTATTAATCTTCATTATTGTAAGTGAATGTTAACTCTCCCAAGTTTGCAACTGAATTCCAATTGTAAGAGTTACAAAAATAAGATTGTGTTAACATTTCTAAGTGATTGTATCTAATATCACTTAAAGAGCAGTTAGTTAGTTATTACAATTTTATTTTCCTAAATGTTTTTTCCTTTCTAAAAGAAGGAAGTAAGCTTAGGTATTGAAAGCATACATTTTGAACGAGAAACATTTCTGAGCATGTTTTCTAAATATGGTCACTCTATTTCATGCTATTAATAACTTTATTTCTTTATCATATTGGTAGTATATTAATACATACTAAGGCTTGTTGCTACTGAAAAAGTGAAAGTATTGGGTTGATCTTTGAATGCTTTTTTGGGAGAATTATAAGCACAAATATAGAAATGCTCATTTAATTCATGAATTGTCCTGCTCTGAACGTGTCAGGCAAAGTTGCTTGAACTCTCTGGTTTTTATCTAGGCTTAGAGTAAGGTGGGAAGTCCAAGGCCACCGGAAGAGGAAGCTTTGGGAGACAAGTAACACTTAGGACATAGTGATTGGGTGGTAAATGCTTCCATTGTTGCTGAAGAAAAGGTAAGCGAATACCATTAAGACCTTGTACAAAAACAGCAGCTGCTTTTATAAATAATCCTAGCTAAGATCTAAGATCTACAGAACAAGTGTTTAAAAGTTTTATTAAGAACAGAAATACACTAGTGGTGTGTTCATGCACCTTCTGTTTTAGAGATGAGAACCCTGGAGATCCTCGCAGGGACTGAAAGATTGGGAATGAATATATAATTTAACATTCTGTGTATTTAATGACAAGTTATACACATGTATATCCTTTACGAGTCTTGCAGTTTACACATTCTGAAAATCAATACATTGGGTCTTTTGGTAAATGGTAAGTCAATTAGACCCTGAGGATTAATCAATGATAAAAAGTTTACTTAGGAAGTGGAAGCATTGTAATTTATTAATTCACAGGAGCACAAAGAAACAAAGTCGATGGCATTGATCTAGGTGATTGGTCCTTTCTTTTAGGTTGAGGTAAGTTAAAACTGCAAGATCAACTTTTGTGTGCATTCTTTCTCTAAAGGAGACTTGTATATTGATTTGGGCAGGAAGTGGGGAAAATGAGACTGTCTATTGATCATCTTTTATTACAGACTTCATGTTTGAGACGAACCAAGTGTCAGATATGGTGACACAATGTCGGCATGTCTTCAGAGGAGGAGGAAAAGACACTCAGGGTTCAGCATGGGGGGTGGGCAAGCGCCCGAATTCTTGCATATCGCTGCGGAGTCCCGGCCATTTAGGTCAGCCCAGCAGGGGTCAGTGTCTGATGTGCACGCTGAAGAGCCCCGGGGGAGTGCTGAGGCTGCTCTGCGTCCTTGCTAAGGGCGGATGCGCAGGTAAAATACACTTTAGGGTTGTTACATCATTGGAACGTATTGTGTGCAGATTTCTTTAGCTGGCACATGTTTTCAGTTTAAAGGCGGTTTCCAGGCTTGAGTTTCTAGTAATGCCCTAAAGCAGATTTGAACAATTTGTAAAGATGTGTTTTACAAAGCAACACAGTCACTATTTTCTTAGCCATACTACCAAACACACCTTAAGTAGGACTCTGCCTTAGAGCCTGAGGCTCAGCTGCCTGCAGAGGGGGCTCTGACAGCACAGCAGAATCTATTGGGGGGCCACGACTTCAGTCACTGTAAGAGTTGAAGCCCACTCTCAGACATCATCTTCTTCTCTCCAAAGAGTCCTGGGATGAACCCCTTGTCTTCCTACCCCACTCAAGGCCCCAGCTGCTGCACGGAACAGTCTCCCACTCTCCTGTTCCTCCCAAAAACCTTTCCTCTTTTCACTTAGAAGCACTAGGGAAAAGGCAGTGCACCTAAGAGGTAACAGCAGAGTTTTACTGGGCTGAATTTTATTACCTAAGCCAGGATAATTTGGTAAGTATTTCATTAGTAGTAATTATGCCAAGACAACGGGCATAAACCACAACTCTCACTGTAGAACTAAAATCAGATTCCTCCCTTTTTCCCATAAAGTGTAATCTGGGAATCTCTGTTCTTTTCCTGGCAGGGTTCTGGGGCATTGTATGAGGACACGTGGGGTCAGGGGCTGGGCCTGGGGCCGCTGACGGTAGGGCCTGGGGCACCCTTGTGACTCCGGTGGGAGCAATGATTATTGCATGTTAGTTTCCACCTCTGTCTCCTTCCATTTCAGTCCCCTCAGCACCAGGCTCCCTGGGGACTTTCTGTAAAGTGAGACAGAAAATGGATGTGGGTGGGGATGGAAATCCTGGCAGGTAACAGAAATGCTGAGATGGGAGTGGTCTTCCTGGCGAGGATGCCTGGTCCCTGGGACATTTGTTCATAAACAGCTCTGATAAATTGGAATCTGGCTGATTCTCCAAATGGATGGTGACCTATTCCAGCATAATGACAAAGTACATGTTATTAGACAGCAGTTTAGACATTTGTCTAATGATTTAAGCCCAGTGGTGTTCAAACCTGATCGTGCATGAGCATCCCTGGGATGGCTAGCTAACACAGATTGCTCGGCCCACTTTCAGAGTTTCTGATAGAGTAGGTCTAGAGTAGGACCTCATAACCTGCATTTCTAACAAGTTTCCAGTAACACTGATGCTACTGGCTGGGAGAACATACTTTGAGAACCCCTGCTTTATACCTCAAGCTCTTTTTTCATATTTAAAGTCAGACAATCTTGTAGAGTCCCTAATATCTTGCACAGCTTGTAGCTCAGAACAATAGAGTTCAATTAGTTTTGTGATAATGTGAAAGTTTGAGAATAAAAAGCCCCTTGTCAAGTTCAGGAGCACTTGGACTGGACTCTGGGCCTTTCCTCTTATGGAAAATTGGTACTTACGTGTTGAAAGGTTTGTTGAGGATAAAAAAGAATGTGGAGAAACTGGAATGCCTGTGCACTGGTGGTGGGCCTGTAACATGGCATAGCTGCTATGGAAAACACCAGAAGGGTTCTTAAAATATTAAAAGTAGAATTACCATATGATCCAGAAATCCCACTTCTGTGTATATACCCCAAAGAATTGAAAGCAGATATTTGAAGAGGTATTTGCACCCCCATGTTCAGAGCAGTGCTATTCAGGACAGCCAAGAGGTGGAACCAATCCAAATGTCCACCAACGGATGACTAAATGAACAAAATGTGGTTTAGACATACAGTGGAATATTATTCAGCCTTAAAGAGGAAGGGAATACTGAACCATGAGGGCATTATGCTAATTAAATAAGCTTAGTGAAATAAGTCACAAAAAGATAAATGCTGTATGATACCACTTGTATGAAGTACCTAAAGTAGTCCAAATTACAGAAACAGAATGTAGAATGGAGGTTACCATGGGCTGGAGGTGGTGGGGCAGGGTGGGGAAGGGAGTTGTTTAATGGGTAGAGAGCTTTAATTTTGCAAGACTAAAAAGTTCTGGAGATGTTTCACGATAATGTGAATATACTTAACACCATTGAATGGTGCACTTGAAAATCATTATTAAGATAACTTAGTAAATTTGATGTTACGTGTTTTTTACCACAGTTAAAAAACAACACTACTCCTGCATGTCTGATACATGTGCTAATAATAAACATTAGTTCTTTCCCTCTCTTTCTACCATCCTCTTTCCAATTCTCCATTTTTTTTAATTTGAAAAGCTTTGATAGTATATCAAGAAAAGCTTCTAAAATATGTATTGTGCATCAGTTTAAAAAGTGTAACCAACTCGTAATTATGCATATGGAATTTTTTCATCTAAAGATAACAATCAAGGTGCCCCTTAAGAGTGGAAATAGAAAGAATAAATTGTGGGTTATTCATACAATGGAATACTACACTGCAGTGAAAATGAATGGGATATACTAATGCAAAAAATATGGGTGAATCTTGCAAACATAACATTGATCAATTTACATAAGGAATAAAAATGGGCAAAACTAATTATGCTGTTAGGAGTTATGATAGGTTCCCAACGTGGGAGTGGGGAGTGACTGAAAGAGAGCTGAGGGTGGTTTATGGGGCTGGTGACAGGGATGTTCTCTGTCTTGAACCATGTGTGGTTCCATGAGTGTGTTCAATTTGTGAAAAATCATTGGGCTGTAACCTTATGATACATACATTTTCTGAATGTATGCTAAAATACAAATTAAAAAAAAAATGAAACCAGGAGATTTCCCCAATGGAACGGTTATATTTGCATCATCTAATGGCTTCATCCATCTGCATTTGCTGTGTGCAAGACTGCAGAGGGTCACTATAGCAGGGAGAAAAAAAAAGCAACCCAAGGCTATTTAAACATATGACATCTACAAATTTTCAACAGTAAAAATAACCTGACGCTTCCAGGATGACTTGCTGTGTGAGAGCACGTGTGTCTTAAATTAGCCACTTGATTTATAAACACTTGGCCCTCCAGGAACATTAAGAAGGGAAGAATGCAAATAATGGATGACTGGTGCTTCGATGACAAATGGTCTGGGTTGCTGAGGAGGATGATGAGATGAAGTCAAGGTTACAGCAGTCATTGGACTTGGATAAAGGGTAGCATGCAGACCCCAAGCCCGCAGGGGAATGTACGTGTGTGTATGTATGTGTAGTCTTTCTAACGTGCCAGGTCTTGCTAATACGGCTGGCCCCTCTCAAATGCTTCCCCGTCCCCGTGTGTGTATTTGGCACACCCTCAGGCATCAGCTCAGCCTGAACAAGGTATGAAGGAAATGTCAAGGAAGGGGAGACAGGGCCTTGACTGGCACCCGCAACTGTGAAGGAGGTGTTAATTACATAGGAAAACATTACACACTATCTGGGAAGATTTCTCTTTTTTTACATGGTGAACGGAAATAAGATTTATGACAGATGTTGTAAAAAGTTACCACATTTTGAAATCAATGATATGTGAAAAAAAATAATGGAAATGAAATACTTATGTGAGTAATCCATAATATCCTAAGTGCATTTTATTTCTTAACAAATATTTAAAAGTACATCTACGATAGCAGCAACACTAGTCATAAAGATCTCATTATTTCAGGGCTCAGACAAATAGCTCGTGTAAGGACATGGGAAAAGGATGTAATTCAGCATGAACAAACGATTTGAAATAGATGGAGCCGAGGAAAGAAGAACCCATACTATGACGCTATTCTCAGTCCTGCCTTCCTCATTCAGGTTGGGATGTCACAATTTCTAAGTCATTTCACAACTTCCCCATTTCTCTGTCCCTGTCCTTTCTTCTCCTTGAATGTAGCTTTTCAAAATAAGCTACAAGTTGTGACCTTATTATCTAACCCCCCTTAGCTATGACTGAATAAATGTCATCTGAATAAATGATAATACTTCACCTAAACCTTGGACTGAGCCAGGTGGTCTGATGTGTGGTCAGTCACTGATTAGTATTTCTATTAAGCTATAGTGGGGGTGAGGATTTAATAATATGGGAACTGTTGAACCACTGTGTTGAATACTTGAAACCATTTTAAGACTGTATATCAACTATACTTAAATAGAAAAAAAGTATATCTTAAAAAAAACGATATTATGTTGGTACTAATTTGGGCTGATTGGTACCCTGCCCTCCAGACCCTTCTGACTGGGTGTACCCAGCAGTCAGCCTTTCCTCATGTGCCCTGATCTGTCCATGTGGTATCAGGAAATGTAAGAAAGGTCTATGACTAAAGATCATTAAATCGGTTACCATTTATCAAGTGCTCACCACGGTCCAGGCACTGAGTGCTAAGCATTGACTTACCTTATTTCATTTAATCATTTCAAAGTTACTATTGGTGGGTGGTGCTATTCCCATTTTATAGAGAAAGAAAGGTTAAATATCTAGTTCTGAATCTGTCTCCTCTTAATTGGCGGGACCAGAATTGAAGCCCAAGTGAATCCGATCCTAAAACCCTCAATCCTCAAAATTAAGGTTTCCGTGGTGGGGATTCTGATCATTCATAATTTAGGTTCCCTTGCTGATGTAATTGTTGAGGTTCTCTTGTTTTCTCACTACCACAGCAGATGTTTAAATGTCCCATTTGCGTATGACTTTGCCCTTGGGAGACTGGGTCTTGCTAGTTCTCATCCACTCGCCTGATTTCTGCTTGCGCTCACCTCGGAATCTACCCCGACTTCTGCCTGCCTGCTGTCGTGCCAGCCTCAGCTTCCCATTCAGTCCGGACTCCTGACTGCCCTGCCAGGCCACCACCTCTCTCCACCCCGATTCCTAGCTCTGCTGTCTTTGCTGCCATCTCCAGTCTCTGGCACTTGACTCATCCTGGTACCACGGGGGTGGCTAAACAATTTCCTGAACATGCTGTGACATATCTTCATGTCTCCTGTGGAGGCTGGAAGTGCTCTGTGAAGGGTTCTTTTCCTCCATACTTGGAAGTTCACAGTGGGCATGTCCACAGACCAGAGAAGGGGAATCAGGCCATACACTACCTGCCTTGACTGGGAATTATGCCACTGCATTTGCAGGTCTCAGCACTGCCGTACTGTCTTAAGAATGCACAATTTCATCCTTCATCCCATAACTTTTGTTAGGGGAACTGTTATATTTTTGGATTTAAGTAGACAAAATCAACATGTGCGGGGAAAAATAGTGCACATAAACTGATCGTGTCACATTTCACAGACATGTTCAAATGAAAACGCCGCAGTGAGGTTGTGAGCAAACTTCAGACACGTCAGAGTCCAGGCCAGTGAAACAGGCACAAATTCAGCCTCATTAGCCAGCATTGGAACAGAAAAATCATTAAGGACATTTTGTATCCTGATTTCAATTAAGTAAAGTTATAGAGGGTACATTTTGAGCATTTTTGAATTGCCGACTTTAAAAGATGAAATGAATCCTCAAGGGGTGGAATTTAAGAACTGCATTTTCAGTGTGAAGGACGGAGTAAACTAGCACTAAACATATTCATAGGAATACAAGCTGTTCAGTACTGCCTGGTATTGAATAGAATTCAAGAGGATCCACAAGATGGTACTTATCAAGGTCCACAGAAGAATTTTCAGTGCCAAATTCTTAGTTCATCCATTTGAATTTAATGAGTTAAATTGCACCTAGATATTTAAATGCTGACTGCAGAATCAAGCCCTATCTCAAAGATGAGTAAATTTACCCAGCAAATTTTACCACTGTGTTTTATATACCATGTTAGAGGAAAAATACATTAAGATGACTAAGACCTGCATCTTGCCTTCAAGGTGAAAGAGGGAGCGTTACTCACAGCAGCTAATTGCACAGACTCGTTTATCTGGTTATAGGTAAGCTCAGGAGATCTGGGGAGGGAAAGTGGGAATTCAGTTCCTTCCCAAACCGATCACGTGCCACCCTTCAGTAACTCTCTCCAGCACTCCCTTTGGGAGGGGGTGTGGGTGATGGCGTCGCCGGGATGGGAAGGAAATGTGGGCGGAGGAAGCGATCTGTACACCCTCGCTAACAGACGGGGCACTAACCCTGAAAGTGCCCTCAGGAAGGGACAGGTTTCCCCTGGCACTTCCGAGCGGGCATAGCTGTGTCTCGTTTGGCTCTCTTCTCCTCTGATACTTGTCACCAGCCTTTCAGTCAAGTGTGTCCAGAAGGCACATCCCTGTGACCAGTGCTCACTGTTCTTCCACGATCGGTTTAGTATTGGGAAAATGGATTGATGACCTTCAAAAATTAAATGTTTGGGAACATGCCATTACTCAAGCATGCGTCTATTTTTTCTTGATTTTAATACTACTTTTCAGTTCCTGAAAGTTAACTTCCAACATCACTTGAGACTGTGACTGGGTCAAAGTAACTGAAAGTCTGTCCCCATCCATCTGTCACTCCACAGAGCTTCTTCCTTCTTCAGCTCCAACCTTCTCACAGATAAGGTTAAGGTGTCCTGGGAAACCCGGGGGCCCCGTTTATCCTAATAGCTCCACGATGGGTCATTGGCTAGATTCTTTTTATTTTCCGCTTTGACTTTTTCCGTTCCCTCTAGGGAACCATCCTATAAGCAGGCATTCCGGCTTCATCTGGCCCCTGGCAGCATGCTACATGTATTACACACACACATGCATATATACATGCATGCATACATATAAACACACACTTAAAATCTAACTAACTCAGCTTTCTCAGTTAAAAACATTTCCATTACAACTTTTAAACGCTTCATTTGTTCATCTGCCACCTCTTCACTGTGTCTTCATAGGACTCTCAGCTACCATGTGCCCAGATTCATTAAAAAAATATTTATTGAGTCCCCACTCAAAAGGGTAATGCCAGACCCTTTTCTGTGTCCTGGAAACACCTCGAATCTTGTTTTCATAGTGCTTATAGGACAATGGAGACATAATAATATAGATAAAACATGGTCCTTAATCTCCACCAGACACCATTCTAAGCAATTCACATCTATTTATTCATGAAATCTTCAGAGTATCTTTGCACTATGTCAGTTTTACAGATGTGGCAACTGAGAGACAAAGCAGTTTGTCTAAGGTCACATGGCCAGTGACTAGCAGAGCTGGGACTTAATATCATCATCACCACTGTGCTATACATACTGCATATCTGATAACTAAACCAAAATATGCACTTTGGATAGCAATAAGAGTTATAAAAATAATGCAGGGTAAAGAGAATAGAGTTCTACAAGGAGATGGGAAGTTCTAGATGGAAAAATCAGGGGCGGCCTCAGCAGATACCGGAACCAAGGGAGCCTGTGAGCCACGGGCCACGCAAGATCTTAGGAGCGTCCGGCAGAGGGAACGGCAAGAACAAAGCCCTGAGTGTGGCTTGTTCAAGGAACAGCAAGAAGCGCAGGTAACTGGAGCAAGCCTGTGGGTGGTGGGCAGGCCACGTTATCCTGGGCCAGGTAGGTTATGGTGAGGCTCCCAGTTTTATGTTTTTGATTATGATGGGAAGCTATTGGAAGTTTTTGTCTTTGAAAGGTCATATAATAGAGGTTGATCTAAGTACTTGCCTATGTATATTATAGGCAGGAAGGTAAAAACCACTATAAACTCATCACTTAATACAGAGGCTCAGTAAAATCAGCTCAGGAACTGATTTTAGTTTCCCTGACATATATTGCTTATGGCAATATTTCCTTCCATTTGTGCAGATAATCAGGAGTTGATTCTCTGCAGTACTTCGCAATGGTTAATTTTTATATGCCAACTTAGCTGGGTTATGGTGCCCAGAAATTTGGTCAACTGTTTTTCTGTATGTTTCTGTGAAGGTGTTTTTTTTGGCTGAGATTAACATTTAAATTATTAATTTAAATAATTAAGTAGTTATTTAATTATTTGGACTTCGAATAAAGCAAATTGTCTTCCTTAATGTGAGTGGGTCTTATCCAATCAGTTGCAGGCCTGAATAGGAAAAAGATTTAGCTCCCCCAGGCAAGAAGGAATTCTGCCAACAGACTGCCTTTGGATTTGAACTGCAACTATTCAGTAGGTCTCCACCTGCCTGCCTACTGTACAGATTTTAGATTTACCAAGCCTCCACAATTGTTTGTGCCAATTCTTTAAATTCTCTCCCTTTCCACCACCCTCACATCTCTGTATACGTATTTTTTTAGCTTTGTTTCTCTGGAGAACCCTGATTGATATGCATTTCCATTCACATGTACTACTTTTTTTTACCTTCCATTAATATTTTATGTTCCTGAGTACAATAATATCTATAATTCTCTGATACTTATCCAGTCCACTGCTTTTGACTGGGAAAAAAGATATTATAAGGAAGTGAGATCTATTTCAATCTTCACTGTGAGCTATGACTTTAGAATACAGAAATCTGCATTGTGTAAGTAATCCTGCAAAACTTATACAAGGATATTAATAATTTAATGAACTTGTACTCAAGAGGAAAAATGTTCTTGAAACATGTCAGGATGAATGTTCAAGGGAAAGACCTAATTAGCAGTGTCTAAAGCACATGTCATCACATTTAGAAAACAAGAACTAGTCCCTGTGGACAGAATGGTACAATGGATTTTAAAGCTTTAACTACTCCAGTTAATATGTATGATTAATGAGCAATATGTCAGCTGGTTGGCCTAACTCACGTGAAAGACCTTGTAGGAAAATAAAAGGATGTTTAAGTTAATGCACAGAAATATGCAAATGTAGTTTATAATCTCTTTTACTCTTTTATCTTATGATCAACCAATACCTTAAAGTCCTTACTGGGAAATAATGCCACAGCCTGGACATCTTTTAAAGTATAGAATCAAAGCTGCAAAGATGCCCTAAAGTACCACGATGGCCAAAGGTCCCAGTGACTTCATGAGTGAGAAGTCGGAGAGGCTGATGGAAGGGAGAAAAAAAAGCCCTTGATGTTAAATCACAGCTGAGAAACCAGTACCTGGGAAAAAGCACAAATGCAAGTAGTAATGTCATTGTATCTTCCTTACATACAATAAAGTATTTTTACCTGACAATTACTTGCAGGAAATCATACTGAAGAAAGAAATTTGAGTCTATTCAAAGGAGAGAACATGCTTGTGGGGGTGTATTTGATATCAAGATTTCCAGCTGCAAACAGAAAAATCTCATCAGTTGTATGTGCGCTTTTAAACATAAAGTTATGTGGTGATGCCCTCACGTTCGTTTGAATGTTTGTGCTCCTGAAGATTGATCCTTAATTTAAATCTTCCAGGGATATCAACAGCTAAAACTACAGGAGCTATTGTTGGAAACAATCAAAGTTAGAGATTTCTTCACTGTCTGAGAAATCAACTGTCAATTGAGAACACAAATGAATGGGAAAATAAAGTAAACAGATTATTTTATATCAATGACAAGTATTTGTGCATCTCTTAAAGTGTTTGCTACATGCTGACTATTGGAGATTATAGAGAAAATCAGACACAGACTCTGCCAATGAGGGGATTATAGTCTAGCATTAGAATATTTTTTCTTTCCTTGTGTTTTTTTTTCCATACAAAATATTAAGGCTGCTTAAAGAGACCCAAGAAAAGAGAAACATAGTTCACCATTATTATCAGGAGGTGGAAGTTGCATTAAACTTGGACATAGTGGCTTTGGGTGGTATTAGCAGGAATAGTTCTATTTTGGCATCTTTAAATATGTGGTACACTTGTCCATGGTCACATTTTATATTAGAGAAAGGTATATATTCAGTTGAGGTGAATATAGAATCTAACTGTTATATATTTATGATAAAACAACTGATCACTGTCTTATCAATAAATAGGTTGGAAAAGAGTATGCGCTGTATTGAGAAGGCAGAAACCTGGCAAGCAGCACCTTCTCTTTTGTTAGTTAACTAAGTAAACATGACCAAGTCACAAAAGCTCTTAGGCTTATAGCTGCTTCCACTTAAAAAAAAAAAAGAATAAAAAGATGCTGGCCTAAAAACAGTGGACTGGAATATGTGAACACCTGAGAAGTATTTAAGAGAAAGTATCTGTTTAGAAAGAGCTTTCTATAATCTTTTCCCATTAGACTACAAACTCCTTGAAGGCAGGGTTGGTTCCTGGCATCGAGTGAGTTCTCCCTACATAGCCTTACATAGACTGTGCTGTCTGATGCTAGCATGTCCGCAAGGCTGACTTATGGGTAAGATACGTCCACAGAGATGTTTTTCAAATAGCGTCAGCATGCCGTCATCAGCTGTCCAGTTCTTTCCCCTCTCAGCACCGGTAAGGACTGTGGGATGACCGGCAGGATTAGAACGGAAGTTTGCAAACATAAAGAGCATTTTGCCTAAGGAGGTGGTATCCACAGCTTCGGCCTCAGTCTCTAAATGAAATGAATATTCTAAGTTTTACAGAGGACAAACTAGGGCGCTCACCCGGAGTGAAAGCTGAGCTCCTCACAACGGCCTGCAGGGCTCTGAGCCCCACGGCCCCACGCACTCTGCCGTCTCTCCTCTCCCACCATCCCGGCCATTCTTCTGCCTTAGGCCTGTGCCCTTGCTGCCCCTCCTCCCAACGGCCCCCAGATTTCCAGAGCCTGCTCCATCTCCTCTTTCAGAGCATCACCCAAAGGTCATTTCTGCAATGCTGATTTCCCTGAATTCCTCACGATACCCTCACCCTTTTCCCCTGTTTTAATCTCGGTGGCATGGATCACCATTGCCTGCACTAGAACATTAATTTTGTTACTATCAGTCTCTGTAATGTATTGTAAGCTCCGCAAGGGCGGAGATTTTTGTCTACTGCAGGGGTTGGCAAAGTTTTCCTGTAAAGGGTAAGATAATAAATACTTTAGTTTGTCTCAATACTAAACTCTGTTGTTGTAGAGCAGCCACAGACAATCTCTAAGTAAACGAGCATGGATGTGTTCTAGTAAAACTTTATTTACAAAAATAGGTGGCAGGCCTGATTTGGCCACAGGGCCATAGTTTGCTGACTTCCCGTCTATTGTTTCTATTGTTCTATCTTCAGCGTCTACAATGGTGCCTGTCAAATAATAGGTGCTCAGTAAATTTTGTTATTTTTGGACTGAGCTAACAACTAAAATGGAATTATGTGTAGCCTTTGGAGAGGCACCAAGCAAATGAGGAACCTTCACTCACGAGGAAAGCAATGGGATCCCGTTTATTTCTATGCTTTCAGACAACGACCAATAGCAAAATTGTGTTGATTAGTTAAGTCTTGAAAGTTCTTTAGGATCTGGTGATGTTTTCATTGTTGTTATTTTTGTTATTTTTATTGTTACTGATGTAGATAATCCATGATAAAACCTTTGTAAGTACTTTGAAATCATTTCACTGAGAAAATTAAAAAATGCAGATATATAGAAAAAGATAACAAATGCTTATTTCTCCATAGCATAGAATTAACAACTAGTAATATTTTGCAATATTTTCTTCAAGTCTTTTTAAAAATAAATAAAACATTACAGATGAAACAGAAATCCATCTTGACCACCTCTTAAACCTCTACCCCTGTTTCCCCAACTCTCCCGAGTTTGCAAATGTAAACAGCACAAGTTTGACGTCATCCTTCTGGTGCATGTACTCTTTGAAACACGCAAACACACAAGTAAGTAGTGTTGAGTATTTTGTCCTTGTCATTGTGTAGATGCTTGTAATATCCAGCAGCATATCAGGACTAAACTATTTATAACATAGGTTGACAAAGTAGTCTTTGAGATGTTTAATGGACTGCAAATGTTTCATAAGGATCCTTCAATCTTTCTCCTTCCTTTGCTTGATCTTATGAAATACTACAGAAGGCTTATTTAAGGTCACCATATATCTAGCTTATTGAAAACAGATACTCTATTTAAGAGCTCCAAGAAACTGATACTTTGGTTCAGCACACTCAGATTTAGTTTCAGCTTACTCAGTTCACATATTGAATTCTATTTAAAAATAATTGCCATTATTGTGCTATTAGAGAGAGCACTCATATTTTATGTAACTGGAAGTCCCTTATGATCCCCAATTAGGTGTTCTCAAACTTAGCTGCATACACAGAAATATTGTGAGTTATGCTACTGCAACACTTGCCATATGTTAATAACTGAATTGACATTTTATAGGATACAGTTTTTATAGCAGAAGAAAATAAAATGGTGCTAAATTTCTGGATTCCTCGGTTCTTTTCTTAGGTGAAAGACTTGAGCAATGCTAGACTCTAATATAGAAAACCTTAGAAAAAATTGAGATTTTTGCCTTAGAGTATAAGAAATAGTATTGTACTTTTATACTTCTGTATTGCAACTTTGGAAATATTTTCATTTGGAAATGTTATTTCTCTCAAAACTGTTCTAGAATATGAGAAGTACAGCTATCTGGAGGGGACTAATTACAGTAAGAGTTTGTTCATCTCATACTTTATTAAATGGAATAGTTCACTAAATGGCGCTCCCAAGCTCCCATGCAATAACGCGAGCTGACTTTGATGACCCAGGAGGCAGGGCCCCCAGTTAGCTGACATGGTGCTTCTGTGCCAATGGGAAAAACACCCCCCCCCCCGGCTGCAGCCCTACCCTGGGGCGCACAGTTGCTTAGCGGAGCACAGGCTGGGTTTCAGCCCCCAAACACCTGTTGACTGGTCACACTTCTTCAGGGCAACTGTGCTGGGTGACAAATCCCCCAAACCTCTAGGATTCGAAAAGAACTACATCTTTTCCATGGTTTTAGTGCTAGCAGATTTTATTGTGCTCAAGTATTTGGAAATGAATATTATAACTAGCAGTTTTTGAGAATCTGCCATGTGATGGGCCCTGTCCTGGCTACTTTCCATATATGTTTTTCTAACCTAACGTTATTTCAGTTTAGGCATCGTTAGTATCATTTCTGCTGTGCAACTGAAGACACTGAGGCTCAGAGAGGCTGGGAGGCATTCCCTGCAGCACAGGGCTGGGGCTCCCCTGTGAGTCTGCATAACTCCGTAATTCATGACCTTAGAGGGTTTGCGCTGCTGAAGTGATGCATAGGTGAGCATTTTATTAATAAAAAATTCAAGGAGTCACACAGAGCCCAAGAATGGACTAACAGTTACCAAAGGGAAAGGGACTGGGCAGGATGGGTGGGAAGGGAGGGATAAGGGGGAAAATGGGGCATTGTGATTAGCACGCATAATGTAGTGGGGGGGGACACAGGGAAGGCAGTAAACACAGAGAAGACAAGTAGTGACTCCATAGCATCTTACTGTGCTGATGGACAGTGACTGTAATGGGATATGTGGTGGGGACGCGGTGATGGGGGGAGGGAGTCTAGGAACCATAATGTTGTTCATGTAATTGTACATTAATGATAACAACAACAAAAAATTCAAGGAGTCAGATCTCCATAGGCACAAACCAATGAAATGATGAATGGCCTTCTTTTCATTGGCAAGATCTGTGGGTTGTTCTGACTTCCATCACCAAAGCCACTCTACACCAAGAGGAATATCTCCACCTACCAGCTAGCATCCATGTGCACAGGTGTAGATGAGGGGAGAGAAGGAGTTGAAGATATTGTTAGGGAAATGAATGAAGGCAGCTCCAGACAAAGACAGAGCTGTGCCAACAGGCAGAGAAGCTGCTATGTTAGTCTTAGGTATGGTCTCTGAGGTCACCCATTTTCCTCTACATTGGTTAAACTAAGTTGTGTATTCTATTGTATCCTGTCTATCCCTTTTTTAAAAAGTCTGATTGAGACCCATTAAACTCATTTTTGACCTTCTAATGAATCATGACACACAGTTTGAAAAACATGGCTATTGTGTGACCAAAACTTGGCAACAGAATTGGGTTGGAATCCAGTTCTATCAATTTCTGGTTCTGTGACCCTGAGCAAGTCACCTTCACTTCTTCAAGCCTCAGTGCTCTCATCTGGAAAGTGGAGATAATAATCCGTAACAGAGAAGGATGTTGTGAGGGTAACATAGAATCATCATACATATTATTTTTATCGCTGTACTATTGTATATATTAATGTTATTGCTATAATGTAGCACCCATAACAGATGAGGTGGTTCAGAATTTTGCAGTTTTGTGGCCAAGTCAGCTTTAGCCATGCCAAAATCAGGTATGTTCATCCCACCTAAAGAAAGCCAGTTAGTCTGGCCTACACTCAGCCAGAAAGTTATCTTCATAGACCGTACCTAGATACCTTCAACTGTGTCCTGCCTACCTGTCCATACTTCTAAGTCCGACATATAATTTCCGTTTATGCTGAGCTCTAGGGCGTTTGAATCCTTGGTATAAAATGTATCCTTAGAGCTTCAGAAGGTAAATCAGACTATTGTTCACATGTGACCCACTAACTTCCCTCTTATCTTCTTCCCGAGGAGAAAGCCAAGAGTGAGAGAAGAAAGTGCTCTTTCCTCGTGGAATACTACTTCTGAGATTCCATTTACAGAATCACTCTTAGCCCCCCTAGTTATCTTGACTGCATATAGATTCCAGAAGAACTGATTTAGGTAGCCAGGAATAAAACAGAACAGACAGTAAAGCATGTTACCCTTACCTTCTATGGTATATGGCTGCCTGCATTCTAAGCCCTGATTATATATACTGCATAGCTGAGAACTCATTACATATTTTAATAATTAATTCTTAGAGTTGACCTGGCTAAGTGCACATTCTCTTAATTATTACAAGGTTAAACTATTTTTAAAAGCTTAATGAGTAACACTTAAATAAAAGGACTTTTTTCTGCAAGTGATGAGATTTTCGTTGTTACAGTTTTAGCTTGGAGTCAATGTAACTGAATTGGTGTTTCTAGAGATGGATGTACATTCCCTGATAGAAGACTAGTTTTCTAAGTTTCCAATTTGCTAATTGTGTATCAGTACTTTTATAAAGTATAAGAAAACCGAATTAGAAAAAGATTAAAAAGGACATACACATTATAAGACCTAATGTTTAATTTTGGATTCAATAGACATAAAATTTCACTTTAATAAATATAATCAAAGAGGGGAAAAAATTAGAAACTCTACACATAGAAAGTATGCATATATGCTGATAAAAGGATTCACTATTATGCTTGGAACTTTTTGTCACTCTGCAATTGTAACAGAACAAAAGTTATGAGTGAAACAGTGATTGCCATACTAAGTGCTTATAAACACTCTTTGAACAAATAATACTATTATATCAGTATTTAAAGTCTGAGTGTAAAAAATGAGCTTGGTTCTTGCTTGTTGACAGATCTAACCTAAATTGAATTGACAATTTCACTGTTTGTAGGGCATATGTTTTATCTATAAAAGTCATTGTTTTGTTTGAATGATATTCAGTATAGAAATCAGTTTAACAGATGTATGTTGAAGGGATTGGAATAAAAGATTCCAAACTGGCTCCGATAAACTCAGAAGAATATTCTTTATAACTTCTATAAAAAATGGAGCAAGTGATGGTGTGTTTCCAAAATTCATCTTCAGTCTTCCGTCAGTAGCCAGTTTCAGCAATCTACCCTGTACATTTTTGTTTAAATTGTTTTTCAATGAAAGAAATGAATTTGGCACCCTGGAATTCCTATATACAGATCTTCTTTTGATGGATAATACAATTCAAAACATTCTATCAAATATTAAAAATAGTTGGCGATAATTTTCACAGATGTAGAATGTCAAGATCATTACTTATTTCTTTTATAACCTGTTGTGAAACTATTGGGAAATATATTGTAATAATCTGTAGAAAGTTCACTTTTTGCCCTTACTTTTCTTCTGTCATTGAAAGTATGTTGCATTCCTTCTGTGCATGGAAGTATTATTATTATTAAAAATACTGCAGGCATCAGGCAAATAAGCAAGTTCGTCTGTCAAACTGTCAAATTACATTTTTAAACAGGTGAGGACTGTCTTTTTTTCTTCTTCATTTCCCCACCTTGCAGTCTCTAGTAACCACAATTTTAGTCTCTTGCTCTATGAGTTCAGCTTTTTTTAGATTCCACATATAAGTGATTTCATAAGGTGTTTGTCTTTCTCTGATTATTTCACTTAACATAATGTCCTCAAGGCCCATCTTTGTTACAAACAGGATTTCCTTCTTTTTAATGGCTGAATAATATTTCATTGGATATACACACCACCTCTTCTTTATCCATTCATCTGTTGATGGACAATTAGGTCTTTCCACATCTTAGCTATTGTGAATAACCAAGCAATGAACATGGATGGGAATGCAGATACTTTTTTGGGATCTTGTTTTCATTTCCTTTGGATATATAACCAGAAGAAGATTGCTGGATAATATGGTAGTTCTATTTTTAACTTTTGAGGAACCTCCATACTGGTTCACATAGTGACTGCACCAATTTACATTCCCACCAACAATGCACAAGTCCCTTCTTTTCCACATCCTCACCAACATTTGCTATTTTTTGTCTTTTTGATGACAGGCATTCTAACAGGTATGAAATCGCATTGTGATTTTGATTTACATTTTTCTGATGATCAGTGATGTTGAGCCACTCACTGGCTTCTTAAGTGGCAGAAACAATGAATTAATTATGTAATTCTAACATTCTTGACAAAATTTTTCTCCTCAATAATCATCATACCTCAGCATATAATAGTTGATATTTTGACCATTTTCCATAGTATCTCAGAATTTTTAGAAAATTTCAATTTTAACATGTCTTTACAAATTCACAACTTTTACCATGTCACAAAGCCTTCTATTTTGGTCAGCTGACTTTCTTTGTTAGTAAGACTTTCTGGATGAGGGAAGCGGTATGCGGGTTTCTATTCTGAGGCCAACTCCTTAATCAGGTTACTGGTCCAGCATGTTGCCCTGTCACTGCAGCGGCCCCATCAGAACATACTCCTCTACAAAAACTGCACTCTAAAACCATATTAAGTCGGCAATGTAATCCTTCATATTTTTTTGTAGCTCAAAGCTCCTTACAGTCTCTGGCAAGGAAGTTGATGAAAAACATTCTCCCTTCCAGCATCTCACCTACAATTGCACATACACCCGAAGAATTGCCATGTGAGTATTACCTGCGCATTTGTCAGAGGCAGTAAAAATATTTTGCAGGTTTTATTTGTTCTCTGAGTTGGTATGAGCAAGTATTTTTTAAATATGTCAAGCCAGGGCATCTTTGCCACATATTCACTCAATATTTCCAAGTAAATATTTTTTATGTCATCTTTCACCTAATGCCTCAGCAACTGTACATTTATTTTTGCCTCAGCAATCTAAAGCACTGCTTTACAAAACATCACCGAAGCACTAATGTTTCAGTATGAAGTACTGAACATTTACTTCAGCTGGCTTTTGTAGTCAATGTTCATTCTTTCGAAGTTCTTTTGGTTTTGAAGGTATTTCTGTTTTGTGTAAATGCTGCTTTTGTTTTGACAGTTTCATTGCTTGTTTAAACCAGTCCATCTCTGCAAATAATATCTTATGGTTTAATTCTATACCATCAATTAACTGTACTCAAATGAAGGATGATAGTTCCTGGTAAAACTAGTACCACTTATTCTGATCTTCATTTCTTTGGAATCACTTCTGCAGCCATCAGTTTATTTATGCAGAAAATATATGCCCAAAAAATCCCATGAAGCTTCTTTTGCCATTTAGGGTTAATTTGTTACATATTACAAATTTTGCTTCCTAACTTGGTTAAAAATTTAAATACTTTAGAAAAACAACTTATAAGAATAAATGATTATATTCTCTTAGATTTTTGTGTATTACAGTTGACAAGCTAACCTCAAAATGTCCCATGTTGTGCTGTGGCCCTACTGTTCATGACCTGTAGGCAGCTAGCACCCCTGTGATTCTCCATGTGTGCCCAGCAACACACCAACTCTGTTCTACTGTTCTACTGAGTGAGTCTAATAATAATCACGTGCTTAGATTATACAGCAATATTAAACTATTACAGAAGTTTCTAAACATGTGTTTTCAATTTCCATCCTTATCATGGTCCATTAACACTTTGAGCACCACACTTGAGTAGCATTATACTATAAAGACTCCATGGCTTATTAATGCCCAGCTGTTTTATGGGGACAATATCATCAATTCTTCTATTTAAAAAAAAAAATCCTTTTGACTAGATGGACAGTAGTCTATGCCTTAAAAGAAAGCAAACACAGGTTATGAGGTTATGTGGAAAATGAAGATAAGGCAGGGTGTGTTTTCTCTGAGCTGGTCCCTTCCTGTCTTTCTCCAATCACATTCTCCCAGGGCTGCAGCAGGCATTTGCTCCATGCCAGTCCTGTTTCATTGGCTCACTCTTTCCCACCTCATTAATCATCTGTCTTAGTGTGGCTCATTCCAATGTCTTCAGAAAGCAATGGTGCTGATATTTTTGTATCAAATTGAGGTTAAATACAACAATTCTCAGTCATAGGATATTTCTCAAGAGTGTCCTCATTTGATTTTTAGAGAGAAGTCAAGACTTTTAAAACCTGAACATGAATAGCAGGATCTGAGAAAGTTTCATAGATTTGTTCATCTTTGTAAATGCGTTATTGCTAGAAGAAGTGGGTAGTTGTCGGAAATGATGTGGCAGGAAAATAAAGCAAATAAACTGTGTGTTTTTAAGAAAACCCATTATAGTAATTAGATTTGAAATTGAATTGCAAGATATAAAGGAGGAGTACGGAGGTGGAACATAAAGTAGATAATTAGAAATGTTGTCTTAAGAATACAAGATTACAACTGAAAGCCTCACCCCATAAATACTGTGAAGAATTCACCTATTCATTTTTTTTGCTTCAGATTTTCTTACATTAGAAATTGTCTAATAAAGAGTGTGTTAGGCACACACATTTTGCAATTTTGACAAAATGGAAAAACAAAAGGAATAGTGCACCATTTTCAATATTAGATTAGAATCATTTCTTTGGAATTAGTAATTGTTATGCCATCCCTGTTTTACTTGGAAAAGGTTTTTATCTCTATGGCAACAATTGGAAGAAATACACTATGTTCATTTCCATCAGCTTCCAGGGAAAAATATTTTAAGCCTATTGTAAGTTAGCAGTATTGTATATACAAATTTGTAACTGTAACCACAAGGATTTCATGATAAGAAGACATGGCCACACTACTTACACGGTAAAGCAGTCCCTTGACATTTCCTAGCTGGGAATTACACTTAATTAGCATGCTTCAGAAATTTTACATCATTTGAGAAAGAATAAATGGTAGTTTACAAAATAAACACAGAGACATAAAAAGTTGCCAAAAGCGATAAAGTTAAGAACAATTTAATTTTGGCAATAATTTACTCTTACAGTGTTTACATTATACCGATAAAACGGAGGTTTTCCAAGAAGTTAGAATTGTATCCTAGCAAAATTGATTTCTAAAAAAAAAGAAAAGAATTCAGACAAATGGCTGATAACAGACATGCTCTTCTAAGATACCACTGGTCAGGTACGAGGGAAAAGGGCATGGACAGAGGAGTAATATGAGCTGCCTGGACCGTCCCCAGCTGCTTGAGGAATCCAGCAAGACTGCAAGGGCAAGAGACCCTTTCTTCTCCCAGTGCGCTGCCCGCTCTACCTCTTTTTAGTTTGGCCTCCTCCACTTCCATCCTTCTGTCTGCATTTACTTGACTGAGTTGGGCTTGCTGTGCATGTGGGAAAAAACTGTAAACTTTACTGGCCTGGACACTGTGAGCAATCTGGAGACCAACGCCTCGTATAAAGAGCAAAAGTTAAATTTAATCATAGCTACACTAAAAGCTTCCTTCTGTAGGAGAGGTCTACGCGTGCTGCCTTCGTTACCGTTTGCCCCTAACGTGGGTGCCTATGCTCTCCTCCCTGCCAATGTGTCCCCAGGGTAGAGGAGCTGACCCCTATTTACGCTTGTGCTTGCCTTTTAACCTCCTTGGGTGCATCCAGTTTATTTATTTATTATTGTTTCCCATTGCTTGCAACTTCAGTTTCTGCATTTTCATCGAAAACGTCACCTTTTCCCTGACCTCTCCAAATGTGATCTTACGCCATTTCTTGTGATACCTCAGCTTCTGCATAGTCCATAATCTCTTGACTCTCTCAATAGTTACTATATTCCCAAGACCCATGAAATGTCACGTCTGCCCCTGCACAGCACAGCCGCTCTTAGACTCATTCAAGGTCACCAATGGCCTTTCCGCAGGCCCCATCGTCCCTGCCGTCTCTGAAGCATTTCCAATCAGTTGACCATCCTCTCTTTCAGAACGTTCCTCTTATTCTATTTTCCAATACTTTTAACTTTCTCACTCACCCCCCCGCGACTCTTAAATAGAAGTTTACCCTAATTTCAAGGTTTTGCCCTCTTATCTTTCCTTTCTGCCCTCTCTCACTTGGCCATCCTACCCACCCAGGTGATCTCAATTAATGCCCATAAACTGATGACTTTCTAGCAGTGACCTCTGTCCTTTTCCCTATGATCTCAGGCCAGGTTTTAGGGGCTGGTGCATTTCCATTTGCAGATCCTTTCAGCATCTCTGAGGCTATAGGCTTGAAAGGGACTCATTTCCTCCAAAAAGATGTTTTCTTCCAGTGTTTTCTACTTTAGTTAAAGGAACTTTTGCCATTTCAGAGTTGATACTTCAGTAATCGTTTTTGATACTTATGTCTATTTCCTTGTCTCTCTGCTCACCCTCTCTCCTTGAGGTCTGTCCATCTGGTCATTTCACATTGTTTTTATAAGCATGACCTAAATTTAGCCTTTGATCAGTTATTGATTAGGCTAAAAATATAGTTCTATCATTTGTTCCAATATAAAACACAAACACTGTCTATTTCTCTCTCACAGGGAGATAAGTATCATCAGAATTTTCAACACCTCTTTGCTTGTGCTCAGAGGTGCTCACTGAGGACTCTGCACTGGTAACGTTAAGGGCCGTGTTTTATCCCACCTCTGACACAGATGCCAGGCTTGGTGCCCAGTTACTATGGGCGTCGGCTGCTAGTGGTTTCCACCTGCACCCTTCTCCAGAGGCTTGCCTTTGTCTACGTGACCTGCCTCGCCTGGAGATCCCTGTGACATTACTGCCCCCTCCCCACCCAGGCAGCTGGGTAGGTATCAAAGCCTCACCCCTTAACCCAGTGTAGGGATGGATTCTGTGGTGCTCCAGAGCGCCTGGTGGGACGAGGGATTAGACTCTTGAAGCCACGTTTTTGCCTGCATTCTTCCTCTGCCTTTTTCTTCTCCCCTCACTTTGTTACAGGCTTCTTCTGAAAATCACATGCACACGAATCCCATCTTAGATTGTGCCTTTTGGGCAATGTGAACAAGCCAGCTTCCATGTGATCTCACACAAGACAGGCACTCAAATGTCTCTTGAGTAAACCGGTAGGCTCTCCGATCTCTCACAGAGGGTTTTGTTCAAAGGTGGTTGCTTCCCTCAATATAGGTGTTTTCACCTTTTCCTGCTTTTATTAATTAGCTCTTGTCTTTTCCTGTCAGTGTAGAGATTTTGGTTTGATTGCATTTATAAGACCCTCAATTTCAGTTGAAGATTAACAAACTATAGACATGACTGACAAGCACACTGTTAAAATGTTTAAATTTAAACACAGTTTCAGTGGGTGCTATTGACATGTTTCTGCAAAAGATTTGGAACACAGCAGAAAACATGGACAATGGAGAGTGTAAAGTGGCAGCCTTCAGGATTGCAGAAAAGTATACATATTTCCTTTAATGGATTATATTTTCTATGGCTAATTTTCTTAAGGTTGCATTGTTATTACTGAAAAAAATACTAAGATTATTGTTGAATTTTAGCACCTATGAGGCGTTAAATATACTTTTAGATGTTCTTCTTTCATGTCTCAGAGAAACACCGTTAATATCTCTGACAATACAAACAATCCTTGCTAGTGCTCAAAGTGTGGACTGTTTAGAGGTTTTAGAACCACAAAGACAAATAACTTACTATAAAGGTCACAGCATATACGTTGTTAGGAATTCTTTAGGCGCAATTATAACACACATACTGATAGACGCATATATGTGTATGTTTGTGCCGAACATATTCAAAGTGTCAAACAGATGTCAAATGTTATCTACAACTGTTCATGCAAAAAATATCCAAGTAAATTTAAGTTTACTGGTTTTTAAGGTAAATTAAGAAAAGGAGATCCTAAGCTATTTCTGCAGAATCCAAGAACTACTCTGAATACTATTATGCTGAGTATAGGTTACTTATATCCCTAAAAAGAAATTTCCAACTTTTTCTTAGAATTGTTGCATCACCTTTATTTTGCAATAGCTCTGTTCTCCCCTGAGACCTGAAATACAATATATTGAAAAAAACTGAATTGTTGTGAGATTAAACTTGCTTTGAGAATTCTGTGCTTTCACCTAAGGTAACTCAAAATACTATAGAGATTTGCAAAGTCGAGGTCTGGTATTATTTATTGGAAGCATAACTTGCTGGCTTTCAAAGTCAATAGGCCATAAAAATGTTACATGTTCCAAATGTTTTGCATTTCTAAAAACTTGCATGTTTATATTTCCCAAATTGATTAATAATTTGTGATTAATTCCTGGTTTTGGCAGCCACCCACATATATATTCACTGGGTCACAGGTGGATAACTAACTTTGTACCTGACATTTCCAGGGGTAAATGCACCAAATAGCTACTAATACGTTCTGTGTGATGTTCGGAATAAAGATACGACTGACGCAGGAGTATTAGCATATTGCCATTTTGCGGAGCGTGCCCTCGCTGTTTCCTTTCTCTTTAAGTGTTTCTGTGGCTAAGTAGGTAGTATTTATAAGACTCTTTCACAGAACACCTGTCGCCAGAGTGCATTCAAAGTGCTTTAGGCTTAATCCCATAATATTACCTGAGGGCTCACTGTGATGAAACAGATAAATTATTGAGTGATTTGCCTGAAGACACAAATTAATCTAATCCTACAGCTGGGAAAAGAACAGCGCTGGTTTCCCACCGACCAGGCAGCGCCGGGGCTCCCCATGGTTGGTGCAGGCCAAGCAGAGCATGGGGTCTGAACATGCAGTCTGTACACTGCGGGAAGGCCACAAAAGCACCAACTGTACCTATTACATCGGTCCCTTCATTAGGGCCTTGATTAGACAAAGAAAGTGGCTTTGAATTCCTACTCTTCTCCTTTCTGAACACAGGAGAATCTGGATCTTGGCATGGGGCCACACGTAGGCAGTAGGTGCTGCATATCACACAGAACAGGTGAAGAGACTAATGGCCCCGCACCCTTGGAGGGAGAGCTGCCAAATGCTTCAGGGCCTCGAGGTCTTTATCTGGTGGATCTGAATGACAGTCCAGTTCCCTTTTAGCTCTAAATGGGACAATTTGAGGTCTCTGAAAGGGGCCCACCCCTGGCTACCCCTTTGAAGCGCCTCCCTGCCTCTCTGGGCTTCAGAGCCTGTGGGTGCCTGTTTGAAGGGTCCTTTGAGATGGCAGGCTTCTCCCGCAGTGGAGACCAGCCCTCGGGCCTACTCACATAAATAAATAAGTCATTCAGAGTCAGCATCCTATTTGAAAAACATGACACACTTCCTCTTTATTAGTCCAAATAACAGAGATAGCTTATAAAGCTATTCTGTTACAATACAAAGAGTGTCACTTGGCCCTTCATTTAACTGAATAAGAACCTCAGCTTGTTGTGGTTTAGTGATCTATGTAGGTATTACTGGAACAAAACCACTGGTTACAATACAATCTCTTTCTTATTACAGCCTTCCCAGGGCACTCTGCACCTTCTGCTTCAAGTGAACTGCAGAGATTCACTAGTTAGAGTGAACTTTACCACAACGTTAAGAGGCACAGTGATTGATAATTTAACTTTATCTAAGTGACGGCCCATTCTCACAAAGTCTGGGATACATCTCACATTATGTCTCTTTTTCACCTGATTCTAATTAGAGTAAGCTACAAGTTGTCTACCAATATCTTCTTCCTTTGATTCATCTTTCCCACCAGTCAGAGTGCGAGGCAAAAGTGGACAACTCATGTCCTTCCTCTGTGGACATTGGTTTGACATTAACATGTGGGTAGCCTCTTTCCCTTCTTCCTGCCTTACTCAGTTGCTGCAGGAACTATATTTGATGCAGCTTTGATGGACACCAAGCTAGAGTGAACAGGACACCAGGAGAAAACTGTGCAGTACAAATTTTCAGGTAAAACACACCAATGTCATTTCTGGAACTTGTTTTAAAAAAGTTCTCCACAATTCTGATTCTACTTCTTGAGGAGCATCTAACTGATAAGAACCCTGAAATACAATTAAGAAATCTCACAAATATTAAATCATACCTTATTCTGTGGGAGAGTTGATGGTGAAATCACATGCTATTTGGAACCTCATTACTTAGGACGAGCATAGGAGGTTAATATGTAAAGAACTGTAAGGAGCTTTTGTTCTGAGAAATGTATCATATGGCAAAGGGAAGAATGCTTTGCAATTTTTATATCCTACTGGCTTCTCACTTAATCTCTGAAACAGGGAATAAAACAATGGAAGCATATAGATGACTTTGTTTGCTTATTTACATATATGTATAATATACAGCACCTGGGCGCACAGAAAAGAACTGAGTAAAATCAGATTACAAATACGTGAAATCTGCACACATAATAATGACACAGATATTTATAATGTTTGAGTGCTTTGCAGTCCTTCATACAAACAGAATAGGGATGCAAAACAAACCATTATATGATTTATTATATGGTAGGATTTATACTCTAGTATATTTTTTTCCCAAGGTGGCCAATTTATCTCAGTAAGAGTTTTCTCGATTATATAATGTTGACCTTTTATGAATGTTAGTTTTAATTGTCTCACAGGTAAACTGGGGGTAAGTAGATGATCCTAATAGGTAAGTGAATTTCCAGAAAGACAGCAGGTAAAGGGAAAGCCAGTGATATCAGGTACCAAAACAATAGTGGAACTCCTCAAAGTCTGCTGTGGAGCTCTGCAAACTGGAATGTAGGGATAAATGTAGATTTGATCACTTTGTCCTCTGAGTCTCACACTTGACTTTATACATTCAACTAAAGTGTTGGGGTAAAGCTGCACAGCCCTTGGCACCTGAGCAGGGTGCACGATGACCCATGTGGGTATGTTGGATAGGATCAGAGATGCTATCCTTTGGAAATTCTCAAGGTAATCCTGAAGGAGACAGTCTTGAGAAATTTCACAGAAGTAAATGGAAAATGATGTCATCTGTATGCCAGGAAGTTTAAAATATGCGCTAAACACATAAGCCACTAGTCATAGAATGGAGCATCTCTAAGATGTTATTGACAACATGTATATTTACACATTTGTATGTGAACCCAAGCTAAAAAAAAATGTTTTGTTCCTTTCTGTTTATATTCTACCTAGGACTGGAGTTAAAATGATTATTTAAGATAATTTTTTGACTTTTTCTTCTTAGCGATGCAAATTCTTGGTACAAAGACACCAGTCATAGCTTTAGTGAGAAAGCAGAATTATGAATATAGTCACTGTGCATTTTAAAGGTCAATGTCAGATTCCAAACATAAAGATAAGAAGATAATTTTATATTTCCCTCTCATCTTAATGTGCAACTAACCAAATTACTTCCTGAAGATGAAACTCATCAACATTCATTATTTTCTCTGTAAGGTTTCTCCCCCAAATTCAAGCCCATATAAAATAATTTAACTATAACTACAGATAATTGCTAGTGGTTTCTACCAGACTCTGAACTCATTTCACTGGACTGTGAGGTCATTCTCTAGTGCTGAAGTTGGCACTGTGGGATAAGCTACCCTAAAGTAGGAAGAAATGGTTTATTACCATACCACGAGGCAGTTCTGACCAGCTTTACTGGCTTGCTGTGTTCACAAAGCTTTCATGGAACATTCCTAGACTATAGGGGCATAATTTCACTTACAAAATGCACCAAGCCACTCCCCAGTGAAAACACTACACCTCACCTCTGCTTCTTAAAGAAAACAGACATAATCTACTTCATATTTGAACACTTTTCTACATTCTTAATTTTATTATGAAGCTACATAAACAGTGGGCCTCATAACTTTGGGTGCGTTAGAACATGAGCACATCCTTCCGGATAAAGCAAGAATTCAGGTCGAAGTGAAATAAAATGAGTTCAATGGTATGGTGGTGAAAACATTCATTTTACCTTGAATGATTTTTTTTCTTGACCAATTAGACATTCTCTTTAACCAAGTCCTAATACTCTAAATTTACATACTGGCCTTCCCTTCTACAAATGGCCCTAGATTACCAGGCGAGGTATGAGAATCATGACAATGTTCTGTGGGGTAGAGATTATTAGAATCTCCCTTTTCTTGAGGAAGCTGAGGAACTTGCCCAAGATCTCGTGGCTAGTAAAGGGTAAAGCAGGGTTTTAACTTCAGGGAGTCTGGCCCCAGAGCCTGCTGCACCCCCCGCACCACACCCCAAGTTGCTTGTACTCTAGAAACTGCGACGCACACCGCCTGCCCTGTCTGCCCATACTCCACAAGACTGACCTTCAGCCTCCTCCTCATCAAGGAAATATGACTCAGTTCCACTGCCCTCAAGTCTGCACTGGTACAAAGGGACGCTTCCCGACAGGGGTGAAGGCTAAGGAGACTGTGGTTCTCTGTGCTGTTCAGAATGCAAGGAATCCTGACCCCGGACCCAGGCTGCAAAGTGGGCTTGGAGCAAGCACTTCAAGGGAAAGTCAGAAAGCAGAATCTGCACAAAAATGTTGGAAGAAGGCAATTAAAGGGAGGGCTGTCTGGAGGGGGTGAAAAAAAAGGCAGGCGCAGGCAGAGAAGAGACAATGAGAGCAACATAGAGGGTAAAGTGTAAGGAATTGAAAACAGCACATTTCTGTTCAGGATCAAAATTGGGATCCAGCAACAAAGAGTGCAAGAGTGAAGTGCCCTCTTGGTCCATTCACACACACTCCCGCTTGGGGCAGTGACCAGCTGACACACTGAGAAGTAACTGACTCACGGAGAGTGATTTCTTCAAAAAAGGCCATGCTTGTTTCATACTGTCCTGAGATTATTCAGACATGTACTTAATATGACTATAAAGGAGGAATCCAAGCTTGTGGTACAATGATTACTTTTTAATATATTTTGGGAAATTCTATTAGGACTATCAGAAACCCTACAGGGAATCTAGATGTTAGAGGAAGTTTTTATAAATGCCAGTTCTTTTGAGATGTTTCATGTAAACTTCTATGAACATGTTCAGCCATCTGAAATACTTCATTTCCACCAAGATGTTTTTCTGGGCTTCCATTCAGTTCCTGTCCTTATTGCTCCACCAGATTCCCCATGGCTCCCTCTCTTTCCTCACAATTCACCCCCTAATTCCCTTACACATTTTCTGGCAATTTTTGTTTCCAATGCTCTCTTGTTATTCAACTAAAACTTCTCTCCAGTGACACCAATCCAGCCACCTCTTCTTTTATTCACCATCTTCCTCCTGACTTAGTTCCAACTTCTAATCACTGTGAGCCCTCCGTGCATCTTGCAATGCTCTTTTGTCTATTCCTTGGCCCTGCGGTGTCTGAGCCCTCCTGGCCCTCCTCTTGGACGTCCCTCAGCTCCTGGGAGGTGAATGCACGACGCTCTCCCTCCCTGCTCTCTGCGGTAGCCTCATCCGGGGCTCAGGGCCAACACTCACCATTAGTCGAACTTTTAAACCTGTGTTAATCTATAAAGGATGTGGGATTAGGAAATATGCTAGCCACTGTTTTACTTGTAAGACTTTGAAAAGCTAAAATAAAAAATAAAATTTGATGGCATATAAAGAATTCAAAGAAGAAAATCAGGATATTAAAAGGTCACAAACCTCAGAGAGACACTGCCCCCAAGCATTGTTGAAGAGCAGTGTTTTTAAGTACAAGAAGCAAATTATAATCTAAGATTTAGCAGCATACAAGCTTAGGAAAAGAACAAAACCAACTAATGAAAATTTCAAATAGAATTTTGGTGTAGTATACTTGGAAAAAATAGTGTTTTTATTGTGCTTATAGGAAACAAAGGGTTAAAGAGAAAAGAAATAAATTTGTCAATCAGAATCTTTATGCTTCAGTAAAAATAATAACAGTAACATTAACATGTTTCTATAATGTTTGGCATTTTTCAAAGTATGTATATATGTGACACCCATGTTTGAAACTCACCATAATTGTGAGATATCGGTAGGGTAGAAGCTACTATTTCATCACTGAGGAAAACCAATAAGTCAATGATTTGTGTAAAAATGTTCTGCTTCCTCTAAAGACATTATGCCAGGGAATACGGTGCCTAAGACCTGCCACATAGTTTCCATTTCATTGCAATAAACTTAATGATAGTAAATTCCTTCCTGGTGAAAATATAATAGCTTTGTTGACAATGTGCCAATAAAAAAGAATTTTAAATTCATAGACTTTTCTATTGTTTTCTATTGCAAGCTTCAGTGAAATGGAATAGTTACTGGCCTCAGATTTCACATACATAAGCATACAAATACATTAATATGTCTAAAAGACCTGAGTGCCACCTAACTCTTGATCAGAGAAGAAATGGTGGTGCAAAGATGGGTCTTACTGTAAACATGTAAGAATCCTCATTTCTTAAATTAACTTGCTTCTCTTTCAAGCAGCTTACACAGCAGAATAAATCACTGTGTGTTGGGAAATAATCATTTATAAATGTGGATAATGTCGATAATGCCTGCTCCGGTCACTTTCCTCAATAAATACAGCCTTTGTGAAAGGGCAGCAGGAACAATGACAATCTATGCCGAAGAGCATCTATAAAATTTGATTATATTTTTTAGTTTCTGACACTGTTAGTCTTACAGAAAAATAAAAGTAACATAAAATTATCTGGACTATAATTTATAAATGGAGCAAATTTGCATAAAAAGCAGTGGTTGAACTCCACACCTGAATACGTTCCTCCACAATTATCATGAAGATTATGTGCATTTAATTTACTCTCTAACACACCTTCTTCTGAAATGAAGCTTTGGTAGGGTACAATTTCAATCAGAAACATTATTACTTTTAAAAAGCCTCATTTGAACATTTTTTTCCCTTTGGCTAAGATCTGACAAAGACTCTCATAATTATCTTACAAGCCAAATTAAGAAATGTTGGAGGGAAGGAGGAAGAGTTCAAATGTCTTTGTCCATGATTTAACTATTCTGCCATAAGAACATCAACGGTAGACAAACGGCAGCCTTTTCTGCTGTTATGTAGAGATTTCAGGCCCATTCTGTTCTAAAGATCTGAGTGAACCCTCAGGCTTATCAAACTTTAAGATGACATAAAGCTGGGAGTTATTTCACTGAAAAAAAAAAAAGAATGGCATTAGGGACTAAAATCTAGAAGATGAAATTGAGCAATGACAAGGATCAATTCCTACTCTGTGATTCAAAAAGGTAACTGCACAACAACAGGATGGGTGCAGATCTGACCTGGTGTAAGTTTTCATTGAAATAAAAGAAGAGGAACATTGAATTGACTGCATGTTAGTACAAGTCGAAAGTACGATATCGTACACTTAACAATATGTTAAAAGGGTAGATCTCATGTTAAATATTCTTTCAATTACAAAAAAGCTCTACCACAGGAGGAATTCAGACATACTTCCCTCAACCTAGCCTCATCCACCTACTCCATAATTTCCTTCTCAAACCACCTGGGGAGTGTAAGTGTTTCTGGAAGTTGAAACTAAAAATCTGTTCATCACCATTATTATTATTTTTCCACTTTACTGAGCTATAGTTGACAAATAAAAATTGTATGTATTTAAGGTATACAACTTGATGATCTCATATACACTGTGAACTATTCATCACAATCTAGCTAATTCGTATATCCATCACCTTATACATAGTTAACCACCTGTGTGTGTGAAAACACTTAAGATTTATCCTTTTAGCAAATTTCAAGTATTCAGTATGATGTTAACTATAGTCTTGTTGTAAACTAGATCTCCAGAACTTACTTATCTTACACAAATAAAACTTTGTGTCCCTTGACCAACATCTTTCCATATCCCCTTCCCTCTTACCCCTGGTATCAACAATTTATATTCTCGGTTTCTATTAATTCAACATTTTTAGATATCATACATAAGTGAGAACATGCAGAATTTGTATTTCTTTGTCTGACTTATGTCACTTAGTATAATGTCCTCCAGGTTCATCCATGTTCTCACAAATGTCAGGGTTTCCTGCTTTATTAATGCAGAATAATATTCCTGTGTGGCACGTGTGTGTGTGTGTGTGTGTGATCACATTTTCTTTATCCATCCAGCTCTCAATGGACATTTAGGCTGTTTCCATAGCAGATAGCTCCTCAAAATACTGATTTTTATTTCCTCTGGATATACATACAGAAGTGAGATTGCTGGCTCAGGGGGTAATTCTACTCATAATTTTTTGAAGAGCCTCCATACTGTTTTCCATCGTGGTCCTACCAGTCTACTGTCCACCAAGAGTACACCAGGGTCCCTCAGCCCTACATTCTTACAAACACCTATGATCTCTTGTCTTTCTGGTCATAGCCATTCTAACAGGTGTGAGACAATATCTTGTTGTGGTTTTGATTTGCATCTCCCTCAGGACTGGTAATGCTGGACATCTTTTCACATACCTGTTGGTCATTTGTATGTCTTCTTTTGAGAAATGTCTGTTCAGGTCCTTTACCCATTTTTAAATTGGGTTCTTGTTTCATTTGCTGTTGAGCTGTGTGAGTTCCTTACATATTTTGGATATTAACTAGGGAGTTTGGTGTATCACTGCTTCCAGGAAGGGGTGGTTATTAGAAGGAAAATGTTCCTTGGATGCTGAAGACAGAAACTAATTCAGAAACATGGTCCTAGATGCAACAGACATCTTGGCCATCACTGGTAGAAAACAGAAGAGGCAGCTCAGAAATTAACTTCACAAGGTCATTTCATCTCGTCCTCTAATCCCTAGTGGGTTAAATGCTTAAAGCAGCATCAAAAGCACAAAATTAGGAATATAATTTCCAATTTTTTCCCTGAGCCTATTTAAGACTTTGATCAGGTGGGTTAGTGAACTCTTGGGTCGAGCGCAGATGGAGAGCCAGAAGGAAACTACAATTGTACACACAGATGTCGAGAATAGAACCCAAATATGACTATTTTGTAAATAATTTTAAACTATCAGCATAGTTCCACTTACTAGCAATGTGCCCTATCCAAATTGCTTGAAAACTACAGTTTCTCTATGAGAATTATAGTAAAAGCCACCTCACAGAGTTTGTGAGGAATGCATGAAACAATAAATACGAAGCATTTAACACATTATAGGTAGCTCATAAGTGTTAGCCATTATTCATAAAACTTTTCCTTTTATGTTCTTAGCCATCAAAACTTATGAAGCCCTTATATGTTCACTGAATAAAACCGGACATTGGGAATAAAAACCGGACATAGAATTTAAAAACTGAACAAACTTGGATACCATCCAGTCCATTTCTTCCAAATCAGATCCCTTAATTGTAATATCAAAAGAACAATAATTAAAACAGAGCTACTCTAGAGGAAAAAGTTTTTAAGAAAGTGTGCTCCTATACTCAGAAGAGTCGGCTGAAACACAGGCCTCAACAGAGGGTACTGTCTGTGGCACAGGACGTAGGAGCCTCTGCCCAAAACAAGACCACACGTGTTCAGTGCCATTCCTGACATCTCCAGAAGGTCCCTGAATGTTTTCTGGGAAAGGCTATCAGCATATTAGTGGGTCAAAACTCCATATGGGAGAAAGACTTAAGAGAACTGGGATGTTACTAACCTGATAAAAGGTAAACCTTGGTACAATACCATTGATCCTCAAAGATTTGAAGAACTCGATATATTTAAGGCAACAGATTTATTTGCCAGAGGGCCAAACTTGAAATAAGAAATAAAGATGACTAAAAAACAGATTTGGGGTTCATATACTGAGACAATACAAGAGAATACGGGATCTAGAGTTCAAAGCCCCAAATTCAAGGCCTGGCTCTGCTTTTTATCAGCTCTTCGACTTTACACAAGTCATCTACACTCTCTGGGCCACACGATCCTCATCTATAAGGTAAGAAAAGCTAGTAACAACCATATCAGAAAGCACACAAAATGTATTGAGATTTTAAAATGACTCGAAAACAAAAACAAGCCACAGAATGGGGGGCCTACGGCTGAAAGTGTTCAACAGAAGCTGACTGATCACCATGCAGGGTCCCCTTGAGTCGGGGGGAGTCAGGCTGACTAGACTGGAGAGAGAAATTGTTATACCCCCCAATGCAATTGTGATTTATTCACTTACTAACTATTTTATCTCAAATGCAGTAAATAGCAACAATGAAAGGAGAGGTAAAGCGTCTCTAATGTTAATCATTTGATTTGGCGTAAGAATGTAGCTCACATCCACAGTCTTTACAGAATTCATGAAAGGGCTGGAGCCCCACATAGATACTTAGCAACCTGACCCACCAAAGATCCGCTTAACACAAAACCCCAAAACATGACAAAGGGGCTCTCGATCAAATTATGGTTAATTCATTCACCTAAAGTACATCTTGAAGTTTGTGTTGCTGATCTTGAAAATATATTGAGTTTTCTGGATGGTAAGAGATCTGTTAAAGTCTCACCTCTCAAATCTCAAATTTCAACCTTCAGATAGTTGATAGTCCCCTTATGCCCATGAACTTACTGTATTTTGGTTCTGTCTTTATTAGTATTCAGAAATAAGTAACCCCTGAGTTAGTAGGCCTGCCAGTTGTTCCAAGTTTACTTACCCTCTGACCCTCTTTTCCAGGTGGACCTTGGAGGCCTGGTATCCCCAGGGATCCCTGTGAGGAAGAAAGGACGCATGTTAACAGACGGTTTCAAGTACACCTGCCTCACAAAGAGTGTTGTGATAATTAACACTTACTTTATTGATGAAATTAAACTTTTAAAGTGATGTTAGCTTTTCCAGGGCTAGACTCTACAATGTATTAATCATGATGAATTGTCCTTCTTTGATGTATCTTTGTAATTAACTCCAGAAAAGAAAAAAAGGCCATTCCAAACCAGGTGAGTGGTTTGACAATTTATAAATAATTTTAAGTGAACATCCTCGTCTGATTGGAACCATATTTCATCAATCTACCATAAATAAACGATAACAATATTTGCAGGCAGACAAAAATGTCTCTCTATACATTTAAACTCAATACATAAGCTACATTTTTGGTCGGGAGTACTTCAAAGTATCCTTTAAGAAAACACATGGTTATGATGTTGGCTTCAACATGTATTTATTCACATTTAAATTTTAGTATCACAGACATTATTTAATACTTTCTCATAACACTGTCAAATAGTAGTGGAAAGAATCATTTTTTTTCAGATTATAAAAAAGGCCCAGGAAATTCCAGCTGCATTAACCTGGAAGTCAAGTCTCCTGATGCTCAATTACTATTACGCAGGAATTCTTACTCAACATGAAACTCAAAATGATGATATTGCCATTTAAAAATGCCTCCAGCAGTTACAGCCAGTCATTTCCTCCCTGAAAGTTGTTGCCTCCTCCTTCCCTGTTCAATGTTTACATGTGGGGCTTTAGTCTCATTTTCTTCTCAGTCCACCATCTCTTGCCGTGATCTCACATTTCCTACTTGACACAGCCACTCTAATCTCACGGGCCTCAGAAATTTAGCATGTCGAGCACCAAACTCAGGATTCTCCCTCCAAAACTGGACCCTCTTCCAGCATTTTCCAACCCATAAAACCGTTTACACAACATCCTGCCAATGCTCACACCAGAAATCTAAACTCATCCTCTATATTTTTCTCTCTCAAACTTCTCCTTCACATCCAGTTACCAAGTGTGGTTGATGTAACACCAAAATATATTTGGATCTGTTTCTCTCCATTCCAACTGTGGCCATCATCAGCTGTTACTGTAAGAGCACCTAGATAACCCTGGACCCCAACCCCTCCAATCTCCACATCACAGCCAAACTGAAATTAAGACAGCCCTGCCTGACCTTTCCTGATTTTCCACATGAAGAGATGAACACTTGTGTCATCAGTCTTGTAGTACGTTGTGCTTGTTCTTTAAAGCATTTATCATAAGTCCATTTAAATGGTTATTCACGTAATGATTCACTTGGCTCTGAGGACAGCAGGTAGAGCTGTCTTATCAACACTATGTGCCTTTTAATGTCTGAGTGAAAAAAAATCATACTAGGGAATCAGTTGACTCTGAGAAAAGGTTTTAGGTAAAGCCAGTCATTTTTTAGAGGGTTTTACAAATATATTTATGATAAACCTATCATATATGAAATGCCTTAAATGGTTCAGAATAAATGAGAAATCTAGTAATACATATTCAAACAAATCTGAATTTACCTTCATTTCAGAAGAAATATTCTTTTGTTACCTAATTTAAAAAATTTTCATTTTTTCAACTAGGACTTTTTAAAAATTGGGATTCATATTTATAATATGACCTTTTTCTTTAGAAGTCATGGCTACCTTTAAACTAAACATCAGATGTGCTTGTGATGATCTATAATTATATGTATGTATTCATTTCTTTGTTTTCCAAAGAAATTTTCATGTCACAATATTCATAATTCCACCATCCAGTTTTATTTTGAATAAAATTATAGACATTTTAATTTTTCATTCTTTGAATGGAGTTATAGACATTTTAATTTTTCATTTGATAAAAGTTGTCAGAATTTAGTATAAATTACTGAAACTAATTTTCAAAAAGTATTAGTATGAAAAGTGCATGTATCACCAATTCTCAGTGTTCCCCAAATCTTTCTGACTCTTTCTCCACAGAACACTAATAAAATGTATATATTACTTTCATTTCTCTTACATACTTTTGGAACAATTTAACATTACAGGGGCAGGTAGAGACTATGTTTCATTGGCAGGATAAAAACTGGAGGATAAAAAAATGATCAGTTCTGTTTGTTTCTATAAAAAAAACCCTGCCAAATGGCATATAACCAAGGAAAGCTGGCTACTTAGGTCAACTTAGGATAGTTAATTCCTAGTGCATAGAAGAAAACCAGATTTTGAAATCCAAACATACCACGTATCAGTTACAATGTAATTATAGGGAGTTGTGTCATTTTCTGTAAGACTGACGCAATATTGGCTCTAGAGTGAATTCTTCCCTGTTACCCTTAAGAAACTATTATCATTTCCTGAAAAGCTAAACTTATCTATAACATTTTGATATCTGTCCAAATGTTGACAACTCTGTCAGTGTTTTAAACATGAGCTACTAAAATATATATATGCCAAACATTCATCAAGGGAGTACAATTAATTCTGAGCCACGTAGCATCAAAATTTTACTCCCTTTCCTATTTGGAGAAATATATAACAAAGGCCTACATAACGCAAAACTATTAAACTTGATTTGAAATGTATTAAAAAAATATTCATGAGAGCCTTTTGCGTGTAATGTCCAAATAGTAGGACGCAGTGCACTCACACCCACAAACCCACTGTTATGCTTCCCGTATGATCGTGACTCTGACTCCGCCCCTTCCCTTTGCTAAGGCTTGGATCCAGCTGATGGAAAATGGGAAATGAATTTTAATCTCCAGTGGATTATTTACTCTTTGAATTATCCATGACCTATTTTTAATCTTAGCCATGTTGCATTACTGTTCAGAATATTTTTGATCTGCCTTTATTGTATTTTAGTTGGCATTTACAAAGAAAAAATAATATTAATATTGACACTGGTAAACATAGGTCAACTAACTGTAGAAAAATTGTATTTTTTCCCAAACTAAGAAATGAAAGTTTGAGGATGATTCATTATTTGTAATTATCCAGCTCACTACCCTACCCACTTAATAAAGACAAACAATGTATTTACTTATCACTTATTATGATAATTACAGATAAACCTCAACTCCAGTTCACTTAAGTTGAACTGAGGTAGAGCTCAGCATTTGTCTCAGAATACTTCCTACAGTTCTTTATTATTCTGGCCTCGTAAATACCATTATGTGTGTGCTTTATCCTCTTAGTTGACTATGAATTCTAGAGTACAGAGCACCATTTTTTTCCTGTACTCCACCACCCTTATAGAAGAGACTCATTAAATACTTAGTAAATTGTATTATAAGGAAGAGAACACTGGAATAGAAGAATGCTGGGTGGTGGTGATGGGAAACAGGTTTCTGGTTTACATGTAATCATAATTATTTGCAAAACTTGGACTTAAAATTAAATACCCCATTGGAGAACTTTCAGTCTTGTCTGTGTTTCTTATCTGAAGTGGCCATTCCATTCTCTCTCTGCTGTCTAAGAGGAAATTGCCCTACAGCTCACTTAAGGATTAATCTTACCATTTTTGACGTCATCTCTATTTTGGAATTTATTTAAATCTCTGAAAACTTTTTGATGTTTTATGGGTTTATACCATTTTTCTAGTTAGAGAATCATATCTTAAGTATCTTTGTGCACAGGATGTATTTGTATACACTGTGCATCATTCTCTTTTTGATTAAATTCGCTGAGGAATAATGCCAATCCATTTTTCTACTTTCTTTACTTAATCTTCTATGAAAATAAGTGTAAATTGGGTTACTCCTAAAATTTTGCAAACATAAAGATTTCTTGCCTTTCTAAACAAGAAGCTTAGGTATATATTTAGGACAGTCATGATGTAAACATCAGCTTTTTTTCTTTTTAGCATAATTCTGGACATTAAAAATGTTGACAAAGAGAGGAATTCACAAGGCTATTACCTCTTTTGGCTGGCATAAAACTATGCAAAACACAGTCCAAGCCAGCTAACCCATTTTCGGTTCCAGTGGAAGCTATCAGTGTGTTCCACTTCCCGCAGTTCTCTCTGGACAATCTGCTGGTTATTTCAGACAGGCTAGAGCTTATCATCATGGAAGCCCATGTAAATATTTAACTGAGAAACTACTTAGAATTAACTGGTTCAGAAGAGAATTTTGAAGTGTTTAACAAATACAGCAGATGTTTGGTAGAGTTAATAGGGTAGATTAATTGCCTTAGAACACATTTTCATTTGTGAAAAGAGGCAACACATATTCGTAACTTCTCAATCAGAGAAAGGAGCTTAAGGAAAAAGGGGAAGTTTCATTTTTTAAGTATTGTTTGCACTCCCTTCTCAGGAATGGTGCAGAATATATGATACCTAAGTCCCATGTCAACAAAAATGTTATGCAAGTAAGTGTATTTTAAGTGGGGTGATTATTGCTTTAGAATATGCTTCATGGCCTTGAAACATAAGATTAAACAAGAATCTGCATACATTCTTAAAATACCACTAGGGCATTTTTTGTCTTTAGAAACAGAGTGTTCAAAATTAAAATGGAAAACAGTTTATCTGTCTTGATAGGAAATTTCATGCCTTTAATATGAGAACAATGGGAACAAATTTCATAAGTTGGATACATCAGGAAAAAAACCCCAAAAAGCAATTAAGTAAAAATATAGCAGACATATAGTCTAGTCATGGAAGCAAATTACATATGAGTTCTGAGAAGTGGCCCTTATGAATGTTTGTATTAATAAATTAAAGGAGCAACCAGTTTTATGTTATTTCACAGAATTATCATGACACAAGATATAATTTCCTTTAGGGTGTGTAAGTATTCAAAAGAGGAAGTCTATGTTTTCTACAAAAAGCTTATCATTTTATCATAAGCAGTTGTCAGCACACACTAGGAAACAGATGTCTTTGAAATAAAGAACAAAAGAAATAAAGAGCAATCCCTTCCATATACTAAAAAAAGCCCTCACAAACCTTTCCAGTAACATTGACAAGAGAAGAATAGAGCTGTCATTACAAAGAAAATGCTACAAACTATTTGGGTGGACAGGAATGTTTCAGTCATTATCAGTTACAGTAAACAGGTTCCATAATTGGATGGACAATGTTATCCTACCTTCAACAATTTAAAAAAGAGAGGCCATCTGTGCTTTCAAAGCCTAACAATTTCATCTGAAAGCTTGGGGAGCATTTTAGACATTAGACATAATGAATTATGGTCATTCTATGTGGTTGCAGGGATAAATTCTAATAATAACCTTTTTCTGTGTTTTCTGAACTCCGAAATTACATCTCTTTTTATTATATAGATTCCCACATTCTCAGTCACTATTGATTGAATAGAACTAGAAATGTTATGAGTGAAATAATAGACCCTGTAGTCTGTGACTCTCCAATGCTGTGGGACATTTGTACTTCCCACAAACTCCCCTAAGAGCGATTTTTGCCCCTATTATGAGACATTCCATTTTGTAAGTTGTGTAGGTACTCAGTTCCCTTCCACGTGCATATTATCTAGCACAACGGATTGCATTTAGTAGGTGCCGAATGGATGAATGGCTGCTAAGTTTCTGATCCTTTACACTTCTCTTGGTGCTTCAACTGTAGTGAGCATATAATTGCCATAGCTACAGAAATTCTTACTTAGAAACTTCTATTCTCCATCCACAAATCCCACTTGATACCAAATCTGTTATTTTTAATTCTTCTGTGGTAGTATTGCAAAATAGATGCTATGATTCTTTTTGGAGAAGTTTGACCTTCATTAGAGGAAGAAATATAAGCTGCATTCTTTATTTCACATTGATGAGATTTAAATAGTTACTTTGTGAATAAACAACATGAACTGAAGAAATTAAAGTATTTATGTAAGCCATTAATTAATAACAGAACCAATCAAGAATTTAAAATGCTTATGTTATTTAAAATAATGGAGTTTCATATTCGGTAATTATTCTTGATTCACTTTCATTTATGTCTTAAGTAATTTTATATTTGTAATTATTCTTGACAATGAAAAACTTTATGTAATTTGCTTTATCTTGACCCTAACCTAATAAATGAAATGGTTTGATTACACTTAACGCATGGCTCTGCTGACAAGTAAAAAATTGGGAGGCCAATGGTCTGTCAAGTCCATTTGTATCATCTGTCTTAATGATTTATGTGAGAGAGAATATGATTGATTCAGTTTTAATGATTAGTCTGATCAGAATAGCAGTCTGCATTTAGGGACTGGCTTTGTCATAGGTCAGTGGCCTCATGGAGACATGTTCCACTGCAGGAAGAGGAAATAATCTATACATAGGTATTTAAATGTCTTCCTGTGTCTTCTGAAGAATGGACAAATGATAGAATGCAATCCCAAATTTAATATCATCAATAACCCTTGCATTTAGCCTATGCAACATAAATGCCTAGACTGAAGGAAACTTAAATCTCATAATTTGAAGATTAAAACATCCATCAGCAGAGTATTCACACACCACATGACAGACCTATGCATAATGCCAAGAACTGAGATGATTCCTACAACAGGAAGCTAAGATACACTTGGGTAAGGTGATGAAAACCAAACTTTTAAGAAGCAAAAATGTTCCATATTGTAATAAAGACATTTAAAAACAATATTAAAAACATATATTGAGGACTTTTCTCTCTTTAGCTTCTTTCTACTGGCCAGAGTCATCTTTTTCTGCCAGAGGCATTCACGTTCCTCAGGTGGATTAAGACCGTAATAGTGTGAGTGTGAAGACAATGGAGGGTCAGTGCCCCACTTCTGACATCTACAAAAGGGCTACGGAATTCACACAAGACAGTCGCCTGCAGGTTAGGTTCTTTTAACAGAAAATACCAATATTTATACGGTCATGAAAATGTGAACATTTTATATATTTTAATTAAAGTAATACTATAACACTATTAACTATTCACCTATGGCTGGGCATTTAGGTTATTTTCATTCTTTTGCTATTTCAACAATGCTGAAATAAACAGCTGTGTACTTGCATAATTTATTAAGTAAGTGAGACTACCTATAGCTCTATTTTCTGGTTCAGAGCAAATCTCAAATTTTGATAGACAATATCAAATTTTCTTCCAACTAGATTATACCTGGATATACCTCCCTTAGATGTATGAGTATGCTTTTCCACATTTTTGCCCATGTACTGCACCATTGAACCTTTTGACTTGGCCAATCTTTTTTTTTTATCATGGTAAGAATACTTAACATGAGATCTACCCTCTTAAGTTTTTAAGTGCACAAGGGAGTATTCACTACAGGCACATGTTGTACAGCCGCTCTCTGCAATATATTAATCTTGTATAACTGAAACCTTATGCCTGTTGAACAGCAGCTCTCTAATTTTCCTTGCCTCCAGTTCCTGTCAACTACCATTCCACTCTCTGTTTCTATGAGTCTGGTGATTGTAGATACCTCAGGTACAAGGACTCATATAGTAGTTGTCTTGTGACTGGCTTATTTCAGAGTTAATGTCCTTCGGGTTCTTTCATGATGCTGCACAGGGCAGGATTTCCTTCTTTTTAAATGTAAAAATGGAATAAGATTCCATTGTACATGTACACTGGATATTAATATTTTTTCCATTCCTCGGTTAATAGATTTGAGGTTGTTTCCGTATCTTGGCAATTTTTGTCACAGGCATATGAAAAGATGCTCCACATCACTAATCATCAAGGAAATCCAAATCAAAACTATAATGAAATATCACTTCACACCTGTTAGGATGGATGCTAAAAAAAAAATTATAAGAGGTGTTGGCAAGGATGTGGAAAAACTGGAGTCCTTGTACACTGTCGGGAGGAATGTAGGTGCAGCTGCTATGAAAACCAGAATGGAGGTTACTAGAAAAATTAAAAATAGAACTACCATATGATCCAGAAATCCCACTTCTGGGTACATATCCAAAAGAACTGAGATCATTGACAATCTTGTAAATGAAAACTAGTATCTCAGAACCATTTTAGTTTACATTTCTCTTATTATGAGTGATTTAGATATCTTTGTATATATTTAAGAGCATTATTCTTTCTTTTCTAAAATTCTGTTCACATTCTTACCCATATTTTAAAAAACTGGGCTTTTGCTTTCCTTTAAAGTTGATTTGTAGGAACCCATTTATATATTAGGAAATCTAGTCCTTTGTTATGATATGAGTTGTAAGTATTTTTCCCCATTTGGCCATTTGACTTGATAATTTTTTTTGCCATACAGGAATTATTTGTTCATGTGGTCAAATTTACTAATTTCTTTTTCATGTTTACTTATTTTTATATTTAAAAATGTATTCTTTATTATTTCTAACATTTCTATATTTTCACAGAACTTCTCTAGTTCAGCTTTTCATTTTTAAAATTTTGATTCATCTATTATTTTTATTGGTATAGAAGTGATGAAGGGGTCCACCTTTGTGTTTCTCCAAATGCTACATAATTGTCCTCATCCACTTATTGAAATGTGATATTTATTTTTATGACCCTTTCAGTTTTGTTTGTTACCTATATAGATGTACCGATAAAGTGTACTAAAACTTTATTTAAAACATCAAATAAATTAAGGCAAGTAAACTGATTCTCAAAGTACAATTATTACACTAATGTTTTATTTAATCATTAAACTTAATAAAAATTTTTGTATTGTGTACTAAAATTTTATTTAAAATATTAAGGTACTAAAGTACTAAAATTTTATTTAAAACATCAAATAAATTAAGGTAAATAAGCTGATTCTCAAAGTACAGATTCAAATTTAGCATTTGAAATATCAGGGAACTGCCCTAACTTTTATAACTGTCAACTTATTCTCAAGTATGCAGCAGGTAAGTTGCTATTGCTGTTAACAGGTCTCAAATGGCAATTATTTGCCACTGATTTGTTAGCACAATGGTATTATCGTGCAAAATATATATTTTTTATCATCTGATTCAACTTAACTTATTGAAGACAGAACCAAGGATATGGTCTTTATGGACTGAACAAGACTTGTTAATTCTGCAGAATACTTGAAAAAAAATACCAAGGTGACCAGTTAAGTATCAAGTGGTTAATTCTTAATTCACAAAATCAGTGAGAACTCTCTGAATTAAGAATGAACTATATGGAGCATTTTGGCAATTTGTGCACTAGCTGATGGGTGAAGTAGTTGCATTGTCTACTTTTTTACTGTTTTGTGGATGTTAACTGAGGAAATGCATGCTAGCAGTTTTTATATTAACAAAGTCTAATACTCAAAGTGTTAGAATTCTGAGACTTAGTTAAATACATCTGAGAGAGCTAACCCCATTTTTGAAATTATATTTTTGTCAATGAACCGATGAATCTATGTACAAATATCTATTTAAACACAACCTTTTAAGAACAGGGTCAAGCATTTAAGCTACATAAGCACATCTTTCACAGACGGAATAAGTAAACGTTGTGTCTGTGTAACTCCAAATCAGTGCAGGCAGCGTTACTGGGAGCACTCATGCTGGCTCACACAGCCCCCCAGGAAGTTATCCCTGTGTCACTTCTCAGTTTGCTGGATTGGTAACATGACATGTTTCCAAATAACAAGACTGTGATGCTGTCCAGGCCAGGATCAAACCCTTCCGTTTTCAAGCTACCAATCAAACATTAGAAAGTAAATAACAATTAATGTCCTCTTCTTATTTCATTGAAATGGAGCAATCAGAAAGGTATTTTCAGGCTTTTGAAAGAGTAACTGCTGTATCATGTGAACAAAGCGAGATAGTTTGAGAATCAATGTGCTAATACAAAGCTGAAACAAGCAAATAGTGAGTAAAAGGACTTTGTGAGTAGCATAGAGACTTACATTTGCACAGAACCAAAAGGTAGGAGCCCCAGTGCAACATTTCATCATCATTTCAGCAAGTCCTTTGATGACCTTCACATACTCATAATAATAAATTAGGAAAAGGGTGGAGAACTGGCCTTTATTGAGTACCGGCTATTGTGTCAGCAATTCCCCTAGTCACTTTACATAATTGATTTTATTCAATTCTAACAACTCTAAGAAATGGAATTTTTCCCCTCTTATAGCTAAGAAAACAAACTTCCTAAAAATAATTCTCCAAATAGGTGGGGGGCCTGAGCTCTATACTCAAGTTATGTCTGACTCCAGAGCTCTTTTCTACTTCTAATATATTCTACTTCTAATATATTCTACTTCTACTTTACAAAAAATATTTGGAGCATAAGATATAATTGCATATGCATCATTTTAATCCATGAATGGGGCTCAGGTCAATCTTATCAGATTTTAGGCATAGGATCACACTTGACATTTTTGATACATGAAGCTATTCAACTCTCCAGAACATACGATATTGACAAACTAAGAAGCAACTGTGAAACAGGATGGCATACTCTAAGAAATGGAATGAAAAATCAACAGCACAGACGGATAGGAAGTAAGAAGAGCGAAGCCCCAGAAAGCGTCTGAGGGTTAGAACTGGCCGGAAGCTGAATGAGGTGGCAGGACAGAGCAGTCGTGCGGGAAGTGAGAGAGCAAGGGCCTACGATGCACAAGAGCTTGCTGTTGGAGACAGGTCACCATGAATCTTTTGCATTTCTGTTTGTTATGACCGAGGCACTAATTTCTGTATGTTCTGAATTATCTTTTTACCCTTCAGCTGGTGGCCCAGCCAAAAGAGGACCTAGAAAATTCACACTTAATTCTGGCTCAACCACCTACCCAGATGCTCTTGTTGGCTTGATGTGGTGTCAGACCAAAAAGATAATGGCTGCCTGGTCTAGTCCTCTGCTCACCTAGCCTTATGGTAGCCCAGCTGGCTAACGCTGGGGACAGAGGGGTCCTGTGGGTTTTATAAAAACTGTGTAAGTCTTTGTTGATGTACCTGGACTGATGATTCAAGTTAAGGGGAAGAAAGGTCAATTCAGAAACTGAAGGAGAAAATTATCTGGTTTTCTAAGGTAGACTTGAGATGATTTATGGAATTTGTTCAGATGGTTGGGTCTGGGATCCTGGGGAACACGGTTCAGATTAATATGATAGGTTGGCCTCAAGGACTTGCTTGGAGTCCTGTTAATAGTAGCCCTCATTAAATACCTCTGAGATACGTTGAACAGTTTTGGTCCTAGCTCTTGATAACGTTCATCAGAGTGGTTGAGAGAGCGGCGTACTCATAGGAGAATCTGAGATAAGTCAAGACACGATGGAAAAGCAGAGTAAATATTGTTGTGGCACAACGGGTCTTTCCATGAGTCGTTCATGTTCCTGCATGTCTCAATTGCCTTTTGTTCTGGACGATCTTTTTAAGGATGTTTACATAGGAAAGCAAAGGGAAATTTGCTTACTGTTCAGAATAGTAAAGGTAATGTCTCCCTTGGGGCAAAAGGCCAGTTCCCTTGCAATCCATTATAAAAGATTTGGGTTCCTTAAGCAGAGGGCTCTTCAGCTGTGACAGAAACCCACTGCACGTACAGCACCTACTCAGGTTCCTCGGAGGCTCAGCAGCAAGGGTGCTCAGTGCACACATGCCGCAAGCAGGGAGGCCTTTGTCTCTGACTCAGGAGTCTCGTGTCTTCCGCCAGAATCCGTGAAATGGGGTGAGCTAAATTGTTCCCTCATGCACAGGGTAAAATTTCATACCTTTCACAGTTCTTGACAATGGTAAGTCAAACCGTTTCTCTCTATTGGGGGTATATTTGACTTGACTATGCAATTCTTCATATTTAATCCGTATCTTTTTGGGTTTAAAGAAAAATGTTATTAAAGGAATAGATATGAGATCACATGCAGTTGTGTGAATTACAGCTCCTTAGGGACATACAAGAGAGGAATAATAGAATTTCAGAATGGGAAATGATCTCTAAATATTAGTAAGTGACACGCCCAAGGTAAAATAAATAAGTAAGTATTGCACACTTTGGGTTAGGATAGATTTGGTTTTTTTGACCTTATTTCCAGTGTTTCTTGAACTGTTTCTCAAAAGATGACTTTAGTAATGGATCAAAATGAATACAAAATGGATTATATAGCATATTAAACAGCAATTATTTTTGAATTGCTTTTTATAGATCAATATAAGCTTTCTACCAAAAGATTCTGTTCATGTCTTGTAGCATATTAAACAGAAAGTAGGAATCTTTAATTAAGGAGATAATTCCAGTTGCCCACAAACAATATGACTCTCAAACTGATAAAAAAAATAATCAGGGACAGTGAGTGACCTCAGCATGACTATCCATCCTAAATAATTAAATTTATCTGGAAAGAGAGGAATCTGCTCATCATGACCTTCAGGTTGGTGATTTTATATTTTCCTATTGATAGTTTAACTCGGAGGATTTGGTGATATTTTACTTGGATAACATGTTTTTCAGTGAAAAATATTGGTTTCCTCTACCTTTGATGATAAAATATTTACTGACTACTTATGTTGCACCAAATACTTTTAGTCTCTGGGGAAGTTGTACACAATGCAGATAAGGCTGCTGTCCTAATGGAGGTTATACGACAGATAGAAAATACTGCAGTTCAGTTTATATTGAATAGTTTTCTTAAGATGAAAGAAGTCTACTCACAAAGATACTGCAATAATACAAAAGTTCTCTGAGAACATTTCTCAGCAATTACTTCATAAAGGCCTCAATCCTGTTGATATTCATTCCTATAGATATATTTGATGCTGAGTATTAATATAATAATGGTGAGAACACAGCTAAAAGTTAAACAGTACTAGGAGTCAGTCATTATTTTTGAATTTACATATGTTAATTTAATCATCATTGTAAAACTATGCAACTGGAAATATTTTTATCCCATTTTACAGATGATGAAACAAGGGCACAAAGAAATCCAGTGGCATGGTCAAGTTCAAACTCATGGTCTGGATTCAGGATCTGCATAATTCCTAAGCTATACTCCATGAGTTTTTGCTGCAGTGAAATAGTTAACTGTTATGAATATAATCTAATCCTTTTAGACAGCAATTATTTTTGAATTGTATTTTATAGATCAATATAAGGTTTCTACCAAAAGAATTTTAATGCTTAAATAGAGTGGAATTGAACTCATTTCGGTGTAGATTTATAACTTAAATACACATTTTTCTGCATATGATTTTTCAAAAAGGTTTATCTATTTTATAATTTTCTAATGGCACTTTTGATACATTTTAATGTATTTTTCTAGATTGCTGAGTTTATCGACATGAAATAAAGTAGCTCTTTCATAAAGGTTCCTCATTGCAATGTACAGCATTTTTGCAAAGAAAGTTCACTGTTGAATTTTAAAATGTATAATTTAGAATTTTGATGAACACATTTTGAAAAGTCTTTTGAAACAGAAACAAACTATAAACAGAAGGGCAGAAGGAGCAATTCTCAAATCATTCATCTAATGGAAGATATATAAATCACCTCCCTGTCAAATGAGCTCGTGGTAGGTTTTTTCAAAACATAAATCTTCTCTGAGGCTAAACATAAATCTTCCTAGGGCCTTAAGCATCAACTTCCATATATTTATGCACAGAGTAGATAAAAACAACTTTATATTACAGTAACACCTTCTATTTTAATCAACTTGTTCATTTATGTAAGTATTTTACCCACAAATTTAAAAAAATGGACTTAAAAAAATATTTCAATTGCTTTCTTTCTGATGGTCTACTAACACTCTGAAAATCCCAATACTGAGCTGTATTACCAGGTTCATAGAATTAACCATGAATTAAATATGAATTGTTCAACATTTTTAGACTAAAAGTATTAATAAGATTCAGTCAATTCATAGAAAGACCATATAAATAACTCATTTTGATATGTAAGTAATTTTAAATAGTCTTACACTGAGTTGCCTGTTAATTGCCATACCATAGTACATATATTTATATGTCCATATAAATATGTTCAGTACATATATGCAATAAAAGATATATTTATTCTAGTCAGAATAGAAAGAGAAATTATGCTCCATGGGCATTTAACAAGAACTTTTCTATTTCATTCACCTAAAAGGAAATGGTTATAGCTCCTTAGGAATTTTAGTAAGAGAGTATTACTTAGCAGCAGAGTCTATGACTTAAAATGTATTTAAAGTAAATAACTGCTTAAATTACTGCACAAGAATTCTAGTAGAAAAAATAATTTTGCCTGAAATAACTAATTCTTTTTCCTAGTGCCAACATAACTACAGTTGTATAAATACTTACAGATCATTTATATACTAATTGCAAATGATCAGTTTAAAAGTGTTCAACTTTAACCACGTGGTTGCTTTTTCATAATACAAGTAGGTTCTGAGAAGGCAATGAGTGTTGTTTGTTTCTGTGTCCCCAGTAACTAGCATATTTTCTGACACATTAGCATTCAAATAAGTGGGTAGGTAAAATGGAAGGAGGCTGAGACGGAAGTCCCATATAATCTACTGAACAGATTGGTTTTTATTTTATACACACTAATTCAGACAAAGGATTATTTCAAGGCCTCACGTGAATGCCATATGATCCCTCGTTCCTCGGGGCCATCTGTTAATTTGCGTGTCATTTGATTTATAAATGCCCAGCTGAGATCTTCTCTCAGTTGCTTATACACTGAAGGTAGTATTCATAGGGTGAAATCTGTGCCCCCTATCTGTGCCTAATTTTCACTTAAGCTGGATTTAGCTGGGCCCCAAGGAACTGGCATTTAAAGTATCATTTAGTAAGTATGTCTAAGACATTTCTGCTGTTGACTGACTTGACCTTTGGCTTCTGTGTCAGCATTTGGTGCCATCTGGATGAGTATTTCATGACTTCCCAGAGAGACAGTGCCAGATCCACACAGTCCTCGTCATGGTCACTGTATATCCATTGGTGGATATATTACATGAAATACCGCTGTTCTACCTTCCTTCACCTGTCCCTTCTGACATGACATGCAAAGGCCAAAAGAGAAAAGGGGGGAGGAGGCAGCCTCATTTCAATAACAGTCCCTGCCTTGTTTCTGAAGTTCGGGATTTTAGCAAAACTTAACTGTAAAATTCAGTAACGGAATTTAGTAAAACTTTACTGTAAAAACAAGAGTATATTATTTAGTTGAGGAGAATATGATAATAAGGAATAAGATACAGAACATACACAATTTTAAAAAGTTATATATAAAGACATGCTACATGTATATAAAATTAAGATTTTAGCAAGTGACAAAGCATCAAAGATTTATACTTATTATACCAGCACATTTATATGTAAGGATTTGTATCTAATATTTAAATGTAAGCCAAACTAATAGAAAACACCATAAATTCAAAAAATCTGAGTAAACCATAAAATATCTACCTTTAATAGAGGATTTTTATATGAAAATCTTCATGATTTCAGAATAATTTATCAGGATCTACCTTTAACATAAATTTGCATTACGATCTTTGTATTTTGATCAAATAAATTTGGATTTTATTATGATGTTTTCCTTATTCAGTGTTGCTTTTAGCTCCCATAAATAAATATCTGCTTTGTAATTATAAATGTCAACAGAAGAGATATTTTAAATTCATCAGTAACTTGCATTTTTCCTTGGCAAAGTATATCATTGATATTTTAACGATTAGTTCTTTCAATCCATGAATGTGGACGTCTTTCCTTTTATTTGTGTTTTCCTCAATGTCTTTCCTCAGAGTCTTGTAGTTTTCATTGTATAGATCTTTTCACTTCCTTGATGCCCAGGAACTCACTTAAGTGTCATTGTGACATTCATTCCAGGTATGGTGGCAATCAAATAAATTTCGGAAAAATGTGATTTGGTGACATTTCTTAAACTGGAATTTTTAAAAGTTATATGCATATATGCAAAACGTATTTATAAAGAAATTATTCTTTTGTTGTTAATAAGCCAGTTGCTTAGAGGACTTTGCCTGTAGTCATGGTACTATTTGATTCTTTTTGGCTTCATTTATGTTACTGAAAGCAAAGGCCCCAAATTTATAGCAATTTATTTCACATCTTTGCAGATTAGAATGCCAAACTTTACCTTATAGGAGTTAAAGTGTTGAGAAATGGTAAATAAATCAGATAGGATACAGTAAAATTTAAAACTGCAGATCAAAGATTTTTGTTTCAATTTATACTTTTGCATCATAATCAAGTCACAGTAACCATAGATTTATTCTATTTGGCCAGCACTCTGCTTTTCAAAAAATTGATTAGACAGTTTCCTAGAAAATGGATTTAAGAAAACTTCAATAAGCAAATGACCTTGAAATAGTGAAAATGGAATAAGCAGCACAAGAATTTTGTGAGGAAAAAGCATCAGTTCAAATGGTTTTATCAAAATCATTATGCAAGAGCTAATCTTTATCTTACACAAACTGAAGAAAGTTAATAAACTGAATTAATAAGGCTAATACAATGAAGATTAAAAATTGAACAAGACAATATTCATTAACGCCATTTTTTTCCTGGACATACTATGTATCAAACATTATTCTGCATGCTTGCAATTCAACATTCAAAACTCATAAAGAATCTTTGTCCTCATGGGATTCATATTCAAATGCAGAGGAAGATTGACAACAGTAAACATAATAAATAAGCATTTTAAATGATAATGTTAAAAAGTGGTGCTATGGATAAAAGGTAAAAAAAAGTGGACCTCAAAATGGAGATTAGAAATTCCAAGTGTGCATGTGTGACTATAATTTTAAAGTTCAGTGTGGCCATCATTAAGTGACTTTGAGAAAAAACTTAAAGGAAGTAGCCATGAAAATAGGCACGGGCAGGCAGAAGAAACAGGAAGTGCCAATGCCTCGGGTGGGCGTGCACCTGGTACGCTTGGGGAGCTGCAAGGAAGCCTTTGCGGAGGAAGGTCAGCAGGAAGAGCAGGGAGGGGACGTCAGGACTGGTAAGAGCTGAGTCCTGCAAGACCTGGTAGGTCATTGCATGGAACGTGGCTTCCACTCTAAATCAAATGGCGACACATGAGGGATTCCAGACAGAAGCATGACAAGGGACATTCTGGCTTCTGTATTTAGGAAAACCTCAAAGAGATCAACAGAAGAAGTAAGGGAACCACTAACTGGCGACTGAAATAGTCCAGGGATGAGTGGTAGAACCAAAAGGCAGTAAAAATGTGAGAATCAGTCAGATTTGGACATAGACTGAAGGTGAGGCAAGAATAAATAAAGGAATGTGTAAGGCTAACTCACTTTTGTTGACTGATGCAAAATATCTAATTAAATTATAGGTAATCCAGCACTGCATAAAAAATGCATCATAGGCTTCCAGGAAGTCTACGAGTCCTACTGGGTTATAATATTCCCCAGGATAACAACTATTAACTCCAGACAAAATATAAAATAATTACCTAAAGACACGGGGACCTCAACAAAAGCAGGCAGACACTTAAAAGGAGTCAACATTTGGAAAAATGAAACAGCATGTCATCAGTTTTCAGTTTTTAAGAGGTTTAGGTTGAGGGCAGGCCCCTCTCTGGGTTACAGGGTGGCTAAATGGAAATCTTCCAGTTTTGCTGGACTGACACATCAGAGGACACGGTTTAGGGCAATTGTACTTACTAAGAAGTAAAGATGTGGCGTGCAAAATCCTGTAAAAATAAAGGGAGCCCCAAATTCTGTGTATAAACTGCCAAACCTTTGGCTGACCTCTAGCCATACATGTACAATGCAGATGACAAGTTAACCCAGGTTAGGTTTAAAGGACAAAACTGGGATTTCAGGAGAGGCGCTTTGCAATGCACGTCCAGCTAATTTAACTTCTTGCTTTAAAAGATATTTATGTTCTCCAGACAATCATAACAGAATTCCAAGTTTCTATAACACACCACTCACAGTGTCTAAAATGCAATCCAAAATTTTTTGACATAGAAGTTAGTATTAAAATTAACCCATTCTAAAGAGAAAAGAAAGTCAGAGACCCTTGACATTACTCAGGTGATGGAATAATGAGACAAAGATGTTAAAGCATCTATCAAAACTATTCTCAAGGACATGAAGGAAAATATGGCTCTTAGTGAATGAAAAAGAGAAAATATCAGCAGAGAAATAGACATTATTAAAAAAGAACAAATGGAACTTCACTAAATTAAAAAAAAATAGTATCTGAAATGAAAAATTCAAAGGATGGGCTTAACAGTGGAATGAAATGACCAAAGAATGAGTAAGCTTGAAAACAGTCCATAAGAAATAATCCATTCCCAAGAAGAGAAAACCATACGGGAAACAAGTGAAGCATTTTATGGATATGTGGGAAAATATTAAAAAGCCTAACATATGTGTAATTGGAGTCCCAGAAGGAGAAGAGAGACACAAGGAGGCAACAAATTATTTGATGAAATAAGGACAAAACTTTCCCAAGTTAAGTGAAAGATATAAATTTACATGTCCAAGAAGCTCAAGAAGCCATAGCAGGACAAATTTAAAGATTAAAAACACCTACATGTATCATTATTAAACTGCTAATAACCAAAGATAACATGAAAAGTGTTGAAAGCAGTCAGAGAAAAATGACATAGTACATACAGGAAACAACCATTATTGGAATGACAATTGACTTTTCATCAAAAATGACAGGAACCAGATGGCAGGGGAAAATTTTAAAGCCTTTAAAGGGCTGTAAGAAAAAAACTGGCTAGCTAGAATTCTGTATCCTCCATGACAGGTAAAAATATTCATCATGACCAAGTAAGGTTTATCTCAGGACAGCAAGGATGGCTTACTCAGAAAAATACAAGATAGCTTAGCACATTAAGTACTAAAGTAGAAAGAATATACGAAGATTTCAATGATGCAGAGAAACCGTATCAGATAAAACCCTTGGAAAACTACAAACAGGAGGGAAATTTCCGTAATCTGTTTTAAAAACAAACAAAATATAACGAGTTTATACTTAGTGTTAAAGTTTAGAGCACGACAGAGAAAAAGACCAAAAAACTATCTTCTTCATGCAAGATTCTTTAACTCCAAAATAAAGCAAAAAGATGAAAAGAAAGATTATATATTGTGAAATTTCAGAACCTTCACATTGAAGTCAGGTATGAGACTAGGATAATAACCATAATCTATATGTAATAAGACCAGGGAAAGAAATAGGACATGAACATTTTGAAAGGGAAGAGATATATTGTATAATTTAAGGACATTATGGGAATTCTTATAAACTGATGATTATACTGATAATGAGTATAGCCACTTTGGAGGGTGACCAGGCAGTATCCTGTTAAACTGATACCCAATAACTCCTAGGTTCATACTGAAAAAAATCCCATGCATGTGCATTAGAGACAAGCACAGATACATTCATTGTACATTGTTAGTAGAAGAAAGATCAGGAAAAACCCAAATGTTCACCAATATAAAAATGCCAAGTGGTTTGGTCATATGATGGAAGGCCATAGCTGGAGCTAAAAGAGATAAGACTGATCTACATCATCAGTACAGATGACTCTCAAAAACAGTATGATAGGGAAACAAATTTGCAAATATTTATTTACAAGAAGATCCCATTTATGTAATGAACAAAGTACATAATATATGGCTTGAATTGCGTATCATAAGGTAAATGTGTAATACCGCTCATATCAATATAGTCTCTCCCTCAGTATGAAAAGAGAGGAAAAAAAGGCATCCAATAGTATTTTGGTTTAAGAAAATTCGAAGCAAATTTTACAAAGTACTAGCATTCTGTATTAAACAATCTTGAAGAGTTTTTAATTTGCATTTGGTTCTATGAGATAGATTATCCTGCTCAACAGTTCCCAGCATATTTTAACATCTTACACTGAGCTGTGTTGCACTTTTATATTACCAGTCCCTGGTAGGCACTTGATTTTTTAAAAGTCTGGCTTGGAGATTAAAGGAAATTGAATGTTAAAATTTTAATTGAAATAGTTTAGGACACCTCCTTAACATTTCTTTGCTGTTTCCTGCTCTAGATTTAAATAACACATGCAGTAGAAGATAAAAGTTAAGGTTTACAAAAAAGTCTATTTTAAAAATGGGCAAGAGACATAAATAGACACTTTTCCAAGGAAGGTCAGAAAATGGCCAACAGCTACATGACAAGGTGGTCAATAGCTCTAATCATCAGGGAAATGCAATATGCAAATCAAAACCACTAGGAGCTATCACCTCACATCTGTTAGAATAGTTATTATCAAAAAGACAAGAGATAACAGGTGTTATCAAAGATGCGGACAAAAAGGAACCCATATCCACTGTTGGTGGGAATGTAAATTGGTGCAGCCACTATGGAAAACAGTATGAGGGTTTCTCAAAAAATTAAAAATAGAAATACCATATGATCCAGCAGTCCCACTTCTGGGTATATATCCAAAGGAAATGAAATCACTATCTCAGAGAGATATCTGCACCCCTTTGTCACAGCATTATTTACAATAGGCAGGACACAATCTACATGTCTTTCAATACATGAATGGATAAAGAAAGATGTGAGACATACATATTTCAGCCATAAAAATGAAGGAAATCCTGCCATTTGTGACAACATGAATGAACTTTGAGGGAATTGTGTTAAGTGAAATAATCCAGACAGAAAGACAAATACTGCATAAACATGGAATCTAGAAAAAATATTAAACTCATAGAAACAGAAATCAAATTGGTGGTTGCTAGGGTTGGGGGTAGGAGGGAATGGGTGAAGGTGGTCAAAGGGTACAAACTCCCAGTTATAAGATACACAAGTTCTGGGAAACTAATGTACAGCATGTGGCTATAGTTAACAGTAGTGCACTGTGTATTTAGAAGTTTCTAAGAGAGTAGATTTTTAAAGTTAGCGTACACACAAAAATTTGTAACTATGTGACATGATAAATGTCTTAACTAACCTTTCTGTGGTACAGTCATTTTGCAATACATTTATATATAAAGTCATTATGTTATACATCTTAAACTTACACCATGTCCTATGTTAATTACATCTCAATAAAGCTGGAAAAATAAAATAGGAAGAGAATGATACTTTAAATAAAAATAAAATAAATAAGTTCTTTAAGTAAAACCATATGCAATCTCAAAAAAAGTAGGTTTTGGAGTCAAACAGGTATTTAAATATTAGCTCTGCTACTTATCACTTATGTAAACTTAGACAAGTTATTTAGATTTGTTACTTCTCAGTTCCCTCATCTGTTGTGTGGTAATAATAATTTTCTATCTCATAGGGAGTTTAAGGAATGGTCTGCATAACACACAGTAAGCACCCAATAAATATTTCCCACTTATTTAGTTTATAACAAGATGTGTTTTTTTAAAAAATGGTTATCAGTTTTATATATAAAAGATGATAAGGAAAGAATGATCAATTAAATAATTTAAAATAGGTAGGGGAATCTCATATTTATTTCTTTAGAACATTAAAATTGTACTTATTGTAAGATGGTATAATAGCTGACTATGTTTACACAATAGTTAGCTTAGTACAAACTAATTAGTGAATTTGTCATCATCCAAAAAGTTGCTGAAAAGAAATCAAAGTGATTTAAGTTTTTAAAAATTTTCAACCAGCTGTGTTTGCTGAAAATATGTGTAGCAAGAGATACACAGAAGTAGGGTTTATGGTGCTGAGCAGGTTTTCTTTCTTTTTCTTTTTTTTTTTTTTTTGGCACTTAACCACATTCTCACCTTTTGAAATTTTGGGGAAGAAAGAAGCTTTATTCTTCTTGCTATATCTCCAGAGAACATTTTGTACAAGAAAAAAGTATTTAGGGAAGATTCTTGGACACTGTTTTATAAACTACTATCCACATGTTCCACATACAGATTCACAAACTTGTTCTTGAGCTTATTCCTTAATCCTTTGTTGTTAGAATAATCTGGAAAGGCTATAAATTAAAGGAAGTAACTGCTAATATTTACAAGTTCATTAATGTTGTAACAAAAAGTATCATATTTTTCCAAGTCAAGTAGACTGACAGAATATTTGAAGGTTAAAGGATGTAAGTGCTGGTTATGCCATAACGGTTACTCTAATCTCTGTGGTGTTTTCACAGGCCCCATATTTTCTCTTTCTCCTTTCCTTCATTCTTTCCCTCCTTCCCTTCCCTTCCTTTCTTCCTCTTCTTCTTTTTTTTTCCTGGAGCAGTTGCATTGGTTTCTTTCCATATCATCCATGAACATTCATCCATGGAAGGATTCAAATGCTACCAAAGGGATTCGACAGTAGAATTTTAAATGGGATCTCACTTCTTCAAATAATAGAGTTGTTTGGTGCACACTGCATTTGCAAATTGCAGCACCATTTTGGCTGTTTTTCTCACTAAGATGTTTCCTATATAATGGAGAGTGAGGAGGTATAGATCACTGGCAGTAAGAACACTTTAAGGAGGTAGGAAGGGAAAGGTGAAAAAAAGAGGATAAGAGCTGTTATAGTTGAATTTAATGAACAAAACTGTTTCTAGGACTCTGGCCTGTGTTTCATTCGATTTCCTCAACCTTAGCTTTCCTTATTCCTTCTAAACTTTGCCTGTCTTATTCCTTTATCCATCTCCTCTACTGAGACTCAACTATATGCAATCAGTTAAAAGAGAAAGTATAAAGAAGAAACAAAAGTAGCACATAATTAAAATAGCTGGAGAATTTTACTGTTGGATTTTTTTAATGAAATGGTTCTATGTGATTTTTTAAATTTAAAATAATAGCCAAAGCATAGTAATCCACAGGAACAAGAAAATAACAGTAAAAAACACAATTCTCTACAAAAATGTTCTATATCAAAAAGGATTGCCACTATCTTGGTAAATTCATTGTTTCATTTTGCTCATACTATTTTTTCTCAACTTCTTATTAAGCAGAATTCAAATGAAAGTAAAGTAAATAGAGCATTATGTTTTGGAAGGAAAAAAGTGTCCAACTTTTTTCTTTATTTATTCAGGACAATTCAGCTCAGTAGGCTTATACAGTCTCTGGAATTCAATGTCCGGAGTTGCTCACGCTCACGGTCCTGTCAAGAAAGGATTGCTGACGGACTCGCTAGTGGGCTGTAAATGTGGAGATGGTAGTTCATCCTCTAAATCAAATAGTTAGGAGTAAAATCATAGGCATTAATGAGTCTGGCATTTCCTGGAAGCTTTCAAAATTAATCAAGTTGGGAGTTTTTGATCCAAATACTGGTGTAATGAGTAATTCTGAAATGTTTGCTAAAGCTCTGGAAGAGGACACTGGAGATAAGTGTCCAACATGCTTTCAGAGCATTAGTTCTCAAACTTGGCTGCACATTGGGATTGCTTTGGAAAAATCTAAATTAACTGCTGCCTGGGTTCTACCCCCAGAAATTCTGACTTTACTGATACATGGTGCAGCCTGGGAACCGGAGGTTTCAAAGCCCCTCGGGGGACTCTAATGCCCAGTCCAGGTGAGCCAGTGATCTAGGGAACGGCGCAGTCTGCAGTGCAGCCGAGAGTCATGTGTGGTCTGAGGACATGTAGCATCTTCTTGTGAGAAATAGAGAAGCTGAGGCCCCCATTCCAGATTCACGGAATAAAATATGCATTTGAACAAGACCCCTGAATGTTCCTTATGCACATAAGTTTTGAGAAACATTAAGGCACCTGAGCCCACCAGAGTCCCTGAATGGCCAGGTGAAGGCTGTATTCGACTTTTCTAGCCCTAATCTCCTCCACTTAACCAAGCAGGCTTCAATCTTAATTTTGTTTTACCAGCATGCCTTCCTGATGGAAAGACGTATTTCTTTATTACCATGTATTAAGTTGGATTTCAGATAAAAGCCAGACTTCAAAGGTCTAAAAGAATTTTCTGAGTAGGAAGAAAGCTTGTCGCATTATAGTGCCCATAAACAGTGGCTTTCAACTCCAGCTACATATTTAGAATTACCTGGGGAGCTTTTAAATATAGTGGTCCCACACCAGATCTACTGAATTATGATTTCTGTGAGTGGAGCCCCAAACTGGTATATTTTAAGGCTCTCCAGTGGAGTGGAGTTTACAGCTAGCTTTGAGAACCAACATGGACAAACTATAAGTTTATTGACTCTGTATATTGGTATCTCACTTAATGCAGATATAGTGGGTCAGTCATTTTGGCTTCTTTCAAGACTGGTAGCAATCACTTTGTTAAAATGTATTAATCTGCATTATAAGATCAATGAGATATTCAGTGCATAGTAAGTTAGTATTCATTTCAGTTCATCCCTTTTCATATTTAACAGTTGATGACATTAATAAAGTAATGACAAACATATGAAGCATAATGTCTATATAATAGGAATATTTTACCTTATGAAAGAGAACATTTAATTTCACAGTGTTTTTGCTTTGCCAAATCTTTAGATAAGTATAAAAATGAGTTTTTACTCCTCAGTGCCTGCCAGCTGCACAGTGCAGAGACACCCGAGGGTACTGCTTAGCAAGAAGACATCGGCTGCCATTAAAAATCCACAAAACAGATACAGTCCAATACGGTGTTCTGGCTCAGGAGCCAAAACTGCATATAAGGTGAAATGATACACATAAACTGGATTTGGGTCTTCAGACACAGTTGAAAATGATTAGGAAATCAGATAACTAAATGGATACTTGGGCATATAACTTAGTTAAGAAAAACAAGCATGTGACTTAAGTACAAGGAGCAGGCTTAACTCTAAAACACTGCCAAATAATTTTAAAAATAAACTCCACAAAGTATAAAAAAATTGGATAATCCACAGTTAAAACCTGCTCTTGAATAAATAGTTTTTGTTTCTATCTTGAATATAAAAGCTCCAAGCACAGAATTCCATTGCAAATTGAATTTGGTGATTCTTAACTAAGTCATCCATTTGGGCTCTTAGATTTTCCATTTATGAAGAAATATTTGTCTTTTAAATAAGCACTGCTCAGAATGACATTTTCAAGTACAAAGATAAATGCAAATATTATCAAGCCACATGGTCTTTGAGATCCATGCGCTGACCTGTTGGGAAGGGCGCCTCCGCCCAGGTGCTAGAAGACTTTAAACCTGACCTTCTATGATCAGGATGGGGTTTTGAACACCAGTGATTTAAGTTTGTAATTTATGTCATTAGGTAATATCAACATAAAATTCAAGACACCTCAGGCTACAAATGATCTTATTTCAAAAACTTCCCTCTTTTCCATTAGGCAGTCATTCTTAGACGAAATCTTTAAGTTAAATGAGAGTCCTTAATGGCCTATGAAGAAAATCTATAATGGTAAATTATACCTAAATATAAAGTCAGTATATATTTATGACTAAGTGCTTAATAAATGATGAACCATTTAATTGAGAACAATCCCGTTATGTGTACATTATACACTTTTTTCATAAATCTGTTACTGAAATATTACCATTTTATCATTTTCAAGTTTCAGAAGCAAATCACATAACAGAAAACAATGGTGTTGAAAAGGTTCTGGGAAATGTAACAATTGGTTTAAATAGGTAGCGGTTTATACCCTTTGGGCAATCATAGTTTATTTTGTCCTTTTGGAGTTTTTTAGAGTAAGTAGAACGGTCTCTGCATCTATTAACTTTAAATGTCATGCTAAGAATGTATAACCAAACAGTTAAGGGCACGATTACAAACCATATGGAGCATAGAGAAAACTATTCAGGATGGGTACTGCTTTCAGACTTTTCTAGGACCTGCCTGAGGCTAAGTTACTTCACCATTATTGACAGATGCCCCATCTTTAAAATCTGGAGATTTGGCTTGATCAACTCCAAGGTCACTTTCAATTCTCAAAATACCCTATGGCTTAAATTCTGGTTTAGTCATGATATAGTATGAAAAATAAACAAGGTAACATATTTCAATTTTGAATTTTGATTTAAAAAATACTTACAGTTAAGGCTGGTGGTCCTGGAGGTCCCGTATCTCCCTAAAATAGATAAAAGAAAAGTTGCAATTGCCAATAGCCTTTTTTGCATGTATTTATACATTTTCTGAACGGATGGACACAATAGCTAGATAGATTGTGAAGGAATGAAGAATACAGTTTCATCTGAGAAAAGTCTCTGCACAATGAAAAATTTATCATGAGCTTTTAGCTCTCATGATATAAATATCACCCCGTGCACCCCCATACTTTTCACAGCAGCAGAACTTGCTTTTGAAATGCTAAAATAATCTAATTTTCTATTCTTTTGTCTACAAATCCAAAATTAGAAAGAATATCTGTTCAAATACCATTACTTGCCAATGGAGCAGCTGGGAAGTGTCACAGTGACAGATAATTTTTCTGACAAAGTTAGTAAGAAGATCAGCAGAAATACTAAGTGGATCTCCCCACTTCACGCCTACCAGCTGCAGGCAGCAGTCCCGTCACCGCTTCTGAAGTTCTGCTCAACTGGCATTGTGCTTGGCACCAATTGTAAAAGGCTTTGCCCCCTTATGTATTTTTAAACGCTGAAGTTGCTTTGCTGACCTATTCATGTGAATACAAATTGCCAGGTGAATATTTTGAGAAAGGAGTTGAAAGCTTTAAAAAGTGGTTCCTCTGAAAGCTCGCTATTTTCCAGTTTCTCTGTCACCTATATGCTTTATTGTATCATGGCCCCCATTTATTTCCTAAGAACCCTGAGTCATTAGGGCCAAGCATTACAACACCGCGGCCCTCATCAGGTAGCTACCATGGGGACTGCATCCTGTGCAGCACGGGTCTCTGGGCTGTTGGGTCCTCATGCTGAGAGCACCTCTATGGCTTTCTCTTTTCTCATCTGATACAGTCACCTCAAAAGCCAAGACAGCACTTAGTCTTCAGTACTTTTTGAACGACTGACTAAAAATGACCAATACTTATTAAGGAACATCAGTGTAGCTAAGTGGGTCACTGAGAACCAATCTGCAAAATCAAATTTAGCACAGAGGTAAATACTGAAGAGAGACGAGGATTTCTACTGAAGAGAGACGAGGATTTCTAAGTGTGCGGAGAACGGAGAATAAAATACAGAGCAAAAGATGCCCGCATATAATTCTCATCAAATTGGGATCATCTGGTCACCTTCAAAACGACTCTTGCTTTTACTATTTCTAAATCTCTTTTCAAGGTCGCTGCCAGTAGGCATTTTACAGTGAGGAAAAAGTGGCAGGAATGGGAGTGGTTAGGCTCAGCCTGAGACGTAGCGTCATCCTCCTTTCCCTGAAAGGCCACCTTGCTCTACCCTTATGGCCACAGTTCAGAGCAGTTGGCAATGTTCCCTGACACGGCACACACCTGCCGATTTGGTGGTGGAAGGCCTACTGCTGTTAAGCAAGGGAGAGAAAAGGGAAATCTTATAAACACGAATTTATGTCAAGCAGCAATTGTGCGTTTAGTCTCTTCAAACTAATTAAATAAACCAAAAGGTTTTTCTTGTTCAGATGCTTTTAAACATAATAGCCTTTGGTTAATTTTAACAAAATTAACTTTTGGCAGTTAGACACTATCATTGAAAAGTCTCTGCATAGGTTCTCAAGGTTTTCTTTAAAAAACTGGCACTTTTCTGGGTGAATACACTACCTTTTCTCCTTTTGGGCCCGGTGGACCATGAGGACCCAAGTCACCTTTCAAACCCTGTAGAAAGAATACAACCAGTGTGATTTTTATACACAGCTCACAGAAAGCGTCAATTTCTGACAAGTCATTAGTCACAAAATAAATCATAATTTACTGAGCTCCCAAATCCCATTCTTAAGATTGTAGTATAGTGAGAAATAGAGACAAGTGGCGCTAAAATGATAAGTAACATCTGCGTTGCGGTGGGTACAGATACATTAAATCAGCATGAGGCCTCAATACTGCATATTTGTGCAACTTTGCTTCCTGCTAAAATTACATTAATTCACCATCTGGGGGAACATCATTTAGATCTATATGAGCTTTTAAGTATCCACTTTGGATTAAATTTGTGGATGTTGTAAATACCTTTGATTTAGCATTGATTTGGCCTTTATAAAGCCTGCCAAAAAAATTCAAGAGTTACATCAAAAAACACTTTTACATCTCTATGAAGAAATCTAATTGTGGGGGAAATGGAATGAAGGATGTATTCTTTTCCTGTTGCTCACAAGCTGGAGCTCAAATGCAATCTATTTCCTGCTTCCAAGTGTGTTTTCCTTCTCGAATCCCTGGATTTATAAAGATACCAAATGAAACTATGTAAGACATGGACAGCATATCAGATAAATACACTGATGAATCTTCCGGACTCTTAGGTGTTTCGGTGGGTAGTTATTTGATCTGACTCAGAAGTGACAGCATTTGGGAGTCCCACAGTAGGTGGTACTGGGGCTGTTCTGCAGCCGAGTGTATTCACAGGGTGAACGGAAAGTTAGACGGACATGTCCTGACCCTGTGCGAAATGGGAAAAAACATCTTCCTTTGTCCTTAATTGAACACATTGGATGGGGGAAGAACAGTAATGGAAAAGCGAAGGAAATACTCTGAAGCTGCACAGCGTGCAGTAAATCTAGACGGCTTTCCGTTCCTAGCTGAGCGTTCAGCTTGCACCGCTCTGACACTGTGCAGTGGATAAACAATGCCAAAAGCCACCACCAAAAGCTACTCAATACACAAGCCAATAATGAATTCAAAGGAATGAAAGAAAGCTCGATACTTGAAATAATCTTGCTGCGGAGAGTATGTGAGAACTGTAGGCTTACACTAAAAAAATTTAATGGATGAAAACATCATCCAATTGGCAAAAAAGCTTTGGAGTTGCATAAATACCTTTGTAGGTGAAACAATCGGTACGTTGTTTCCATCATTACCTTGGAGTATTTACGGAAAAAGGATGAGTGAAAAAAATGAACTCATATTTGAGATGCGATATTCTGTGTTTATCTGAAATAGCCATTGTTTCCCAAATCAAGCAAATGTACTTTCTTTACACATGCCCCTGGAATAAAGCTTGATACCCATATTATGAACACATGGGGGAAGGAAACTGCTATTTCTGTGGATAAATTTTATTATTAATTCACTCATTCACTTGCCCATTTATTCACCATGTGCACATCTATTGTACAGCTGTGTGCAGTCACTTTCCAGCCTTTAGACTTGCACCATGAGCCACGAGTGGCTTTTGAGTCCTTGACATGAGACTAGTCTGAATTGAGGTGTGCTGGGAGCGTAAAATACCACTGGGTTTTAGATATTTCATACAAAAATGAGTAGTAAAATTTATTAATGAGCTCTTTTATATTAATTACATATTGAAATAGTAATATTTTGAGTGTATTGGGTTAAATAAAATATGTTATTAAAATTAGCTTCACCTGTTTCTTTTACTTTTAATGTAATCTAGCAGTTAGTAATATAATCTAGAAATCTAGTAATAGCTATTAGAAAATGTAATATATTTACATTTGTTTTGAAATTATAATATGAATACATATACATAGAGCATTATAAAATATACAGTAATAATATAATAAGTATATAATATATTTCTATTGGAGAGTGCTAGTTACAGATATAAGAAGGAACTAGTTGTTGACAAACTCTCTCTGACCGACCTGCACTCAGGTGCCTTTGTGTGTCTCTTTGTGACGAGGCCTCAACTTTGGCCCGTGACCTGTCCTGTCTTTGGTCTGCCCAGCCCAGTTTTAGGAAGAATCTCACTGAGTCAGGTTAGAGAGAATCTCCCATGCTTGGTACCTGCCCGGGTCCCTCACCCCTCCACCTCTGATGTTTAAATCTGTGGCCTGCCCTTAGCAAGAATCCCGTGAAGTCACTTGAGCAAGAATGCCCCTGCCCTTGAGACCTGCTCTTACTGCCTTTCCACTCATTGACCCTGTCACTCTGTTCCTCGGCTGTAACTCTCCACCTGAACTTGCTGCATTTGGAGTTGAGCCCAAGCCCTCACCTCTATTATCATACCTCATTCCGACAGTCTTGAACAAAAAGTCTTCCTTACCCTTTAAATAAGTGTTGGGATCATTTTTTCCTTAGCAAAGTAAAGATTCGTGACCTCATGGAGCTCATGTTACAGGAGGAGGGTGACTGACAATAAACAGGTCAACAGGCTCCATGTGTTAAGAGTAAAGTGGGGAGACCTGCTACTCAGAAACAACCTCTGAGTGGAGGTGACATTTATTTCCAGAGGATCCAGCCTCGCACGGGTCCTGAGGAAGAGCACCGGCCACAGAGGGTGCGGCACAGGCAGGGGGAGCGCAGATTCAGTCACGGTTAGGCGGGGGTCGTGGCATAGGGAGAGCAGACCACGGTAAGGAGGAGGCATTGTTCTAAGTGTGGCGGGAAAACACGATGTGTTTTAAGCAGCGACACGACGTTATTTTGTCTCAAAAAAATCACTTTGGCTACAATGTGAAAATAGACTGTAGGCAGCAGGCACGAGAGCAGGTGAGGGGCTCCCGCAGCTCCCCAGGCGGGAGGGCAGGACGGCTGGGACAGGCGGGGGGCCTGGAGAGAAGTGCGCACGGGGCACCAGGCTTGCACACCCGCCTGGGAGTGGGCAGGAGAGCGGCGGCCGAGGTTGGCTCGTACTTGGTTTACGCACCTGTCTAGGTCGGGCTGTTTTTTACTGGGCTCAGAATTTATTAAAAAGAGGTTTTCTCTCTTTTTAATGCTATCCAGAGAAAAGACACACATGAAGAAAGAAATGGCTGAGAAAGACACCAAGTATCTCTTAATTCAACAAATACTATTGAACATCTACAAACATTCAAGACTGAGCTCAAAATTCCTATGAACATATGAATATGAAAACTTTATTTTTAAAAATGGATGGAAACATAAACACAACGTTCAGGAAAATGGTTCACCCCACCTCTGGGGTGGGCCTAGGGTCACACTGAGTTCAGGGTACATGGGCGATCCAGCTGTTACTATGATTCATAGTCATTTTCTATGCTACATGTTACAAGCATATTATTCTTAGCCATAAAATAATACATTAAAATTTTTTCATTACTCATAACTGACAAACTAAACCTCTCTGCAACTTCTGGGAAGGGACCCATTGGCTATTGAGCCAGCTAACCATCCGGGGTGCCGCCCCCTATGGTCAAGGACAGGGTGGGGGAATGTTGCCACCAATTACCCGTCGATGTGAATACTGAGTACTATTATAAAAGCATATAACTCGTGTGGGGGGAGCGGGTCCAAAGATGCCTAATTCTATAGGAGGTGCTCAGGACTTCAGAGATGTGGAGTTTAGCAAAGTAGGAAAGGAGTGGTATTTTATGCATAATTTTGACTAAATTACTTAAGCTTCCCTATACTATAGAAATGAATACTAGTTATCTTAAACGGCTGTTCTGAAAAATCAAGACTTAGCACATGGCAGGTACTTAATAAAAGTCCTTTTACTTTTCAAGTCTAAGTTTAAGGGACTTGTTTAGTTTTGTACGCAGTCTGATGGATTTACAACAACTGTGCTTTAACTCACACAGGATACAATGCAGCTGAGAAGGACTGTGCTTGCCAAGCTCCTACGTGGACGGTCCCTGAAGTGAGCCCGCGTACCTCCCGTCCTCTGGGGACAAAAGGCAACGCTTCGGAGGCCATGGCTCACCGCGGGCTCGCTCGGAGCAACAGATCAGTGATGCTTTTCTCAGGAAGATTTCCTCCTCGCGTCACACCGCTGCTGCTATTAGTGGTTATTGGGGACCAGGGAGAAAAAGACATAGCACTCGCCATAAAGCGTAAGGAATCTAATGGAACAGACTCTGGCTTCTGTACTGAATAAGCTGGCTGTCTATTCCCCAAGTTCTCAGTAAAACTCCCGTATATGAAGACTCTCAAAAGCCCAGCAGCTGACTGTTACTCGGAGACGGAGCTCTACCCAAAGGCAAGAGGAAAGCCTAAGGCCAGCATCAAGACTAAAATGACAACAGCAGGTAGACTATGAAATTAACCTGTTATGGAGGACCGACTACTCAGGGTATGCAGTATCTTTAAAAGTCAGAAGATGATACAAAAATAATATTGGTTAAATTTTTTAACCCATCAATTAGTTCTGGCCCCACCTTCCCACTGACTGCATTTTATTCTCAGGCAATGGCACCAGCTGCTGTCAGCTGATAGCTCAGCTTTGGGTTTCAGTATTTTTGTTTTTAGTAATACAGATTGCACTGGTATAAGGAGATTAACATGATTACTTTAGAAACATCAGATGCTGTAATTCTGATCAAGAATGTTTGAAAGACAATAATAAAGATGCAGAGAAAGAGACTAAACTCAATGACTGGAATTGACTTTTCTAGGATTATGTAACTTCACAAAACCAAATATCTCTAAGATTATATAACACCACAAGAAGATATTATGCAACTCCAAAAAATCTATTTCTATTAGAGATAAATGTGTTTTATTTAAGCCAGTTTTTAATAATAGCAAATGTTTACATGACTCTTACTGCATCCGAGACACTCCTCTAAATGCTTTACATGTGATAACCCTTTAGTTCTTAAAAAAAGCCTTGAAGTACATGCTATTGATATTATGATCTCACTGTGCAAATGCATAAACTGAGGAAAAGAAAGAACAAGTAATGTAAAAAGTAGTGCCAGGTAGGCAGTGGCAGAGCTGGGATTTGAGCCCAGGTAGACTGGCTTTGAAGGTCACATTAACAACTTTAAAAAACTCCCTTTAAAGTCCATTGTAAGATGCCATTGTTGAATGTATCACATAGCAGGTCACAATCAAAATCATTTAATTATAAAGTCGGATGTGTATAAAGCTGAGGTCTTGTGTTTTGAGGCTGCAAATGCTAGCAGTTCAAATTCTGCACAATGTCAATAATTTCGGTATGCATTATTTAAACTGCAAGGGAAATAAGAGCAGTCTTTAGTCCATACTTTTAGTTCAATATGTTGGAGATCAAGCTAATGTTTATACATGTACATACACACACACATACACACACCATAAAGGATGCATTTAGAAGGATATAGGAACATTTTTTTTGCCCCAATTATTAAGAGCTGCTAACTAGCATTGAGCTGGTGAGCCTCAAGGGGGCTGAGCCTTTTGCTCTTGCAAGACAGTTCCACGTGACAAGAATAGTTTTGCCCCAAATGCCAAGAGCATCCCATTGAGAAAGGCTGAACTGCTGCACACTTTCAAAGGGATTTATGTTTTCCAAAGTGAGCTTGCCCATTTTGTGGGGAAGCTGGCACAGAAGAAATTATTAAAAGATACATTTAAATCAAGGTATAAGTAACATGCAAGAATAAAAACGATAAAAAGAAAGCTTTTGAATTCATTTAGTATGAGTATTAAATTCTCCCAATTTTCTCCAACTGGAAAAGTAGTTGGAGTGAGCTGGCCCGTTGAGTTTGTTCACTCTGCCATCTAACAGAACGTTTCTGAAGTTACAGTCCCCAGCATGGCTTGACTTCAATTCAAATTGAAATTGCTATTATAATGCCCTTCATTCTCTAAGAATGTGTCCCTGTGCATACTGAAAGTCAGAGTGAACTGTCATAAACGCTGAATAATTTCAGTTTGCAGAGTCAGTTTATTTTAGCATTGAAAAATAGGCAGTGACAAGTACGGCATGATTTAGTGGGAAAATAAGAGACTTTTCAGTCAAACATATAGGGCTGAAAGCTGATTTTACCATTTTCTAAAAGAAAGTTGTTTAAATTTCCAAGCCTTCCTTTCTTGCCTCTGAAAATAGGGACTCTATCACCCCTGGCTCTAGCTGGCCCATAAGGCTGGGGTAAGGACTGAATTTCAAATACTTCATGAAAGCAATGTATGAGCTCCAACATAACAGTGACACTACCACCACCCTCTTTACTCCTTGGGAGGGTAGAGGGGGCAAAGGAGAACTTTCATCACTTTTGCTTATTTCTCCTTACTCAGGACTCCTGAATATCTTTGACAAAATTAGGGAAAGGAAAATAATGTTATCTATCTATATATTAATTAAGCAACAAATGAGAACAGTTAGCTAATGTGCTTTATTGTGCTTTAAGATGTGCAATGAACCACATTAAACAATGATGGAGCTAAAGAAATGACACGCTTGTGCTTGGGGGCACCTGAAGGACTCTTCCAAGGTCCTCCTCAAAGAGGAAAGGTCACACTGCCCAGGAGGCTGTGTGGTACCTCAACAGGTTGGCCCTATTAAGATTTGGAACTTACACAACAGCTGCTTACAGACACCCAAATATGTGTGTGTATCAACTGACTAATTCTAAAAACCCAGTCACCACAGAAAAATCTCCACATCTCTACATTCATGTGAATACATTCTAATCCCCAAATCTCTTTCCAGTTTTACTCGTGTTTAGATAAATCCTTTCTCTATTCCAATTGTAGGATCATCTTAATGAACTTCTAAATATCGCTGTTGTGCTCTTCTATGTCACGAAGCCCACACACATGTAGTTTCATTGTCTTTTGCAAAAATATAGCTAATCTCTTTCAACAGTCCTACATTTCTTGCAGGATAATGTCCTTCCCATAATGAATGGTCAAAACCTTGGGCTGTTTTTGGGTTTTCATTGCAATCGAGTGCCAAATCACACAAAATCTGCCTATGCAGTATCACTATCTATATACTCCCATCTCTGTTATCCTAGCTTAGGCTCTAATTACTTATATTCTGGACTAGTCTAATAACCTCTCAGTTTTTAAAATTAAAATTTAGCAAATAATTTTTGATAATTTACTCACTCTAAGTATTTATTAAGTTCTAGGGATTCCAGGAAATGGTCTTTGCTCTCATGGAGAGTGTGATAGAAAAAAACAAAAACACAGGCAAAGACCCAAATTCTACCCATTTTATAGGACGCTCTGTAAACCTAATCTTTGCTAAACACAGTTTGGACCACATTGCCCCTCTGTTCAGGGGAGGAAGGCAGACCTCTTCCCATACAGGATCTGCCTCATTCTGGCCCCAGCTGTATTCTGTTTTGTTTTCTCTACATTGACTTCCATGAAGCAGGAATTCCAAAAACTTGAATGAATGCTTCAAATATCATCCTGCTTTTTCAAGTTTGTGATCCCAATAATCTCTGTGCATAATAAATAGGACATAATGGTTATGGAGGACTTAGAATAGATTCTAAGTCTTTATACCTCTGAGAAGTGATTTTCTCAGGGATAAAAGTAGGACACAACTGAGCTCGGGCTTCCCAGTGCAGATCTCTCACCACTATGCCAGGTACCTCCAGTGCCAGGGCAGGAGGTGAATCATGTGCTCTATGTAAATGTCTGGGCCAACAGCTGTGACATTCAGTGTCTTGATGTACTGTAAGGAGCTAGAGACGATGCAGGGAGTCCTCTGCTACAGCCATTGGTACTAATTCTCCCATTGTCTTGAGTAGAAATATCACTTCAAAGGGGAGAGGGGCAAGAATGACAATCATATTAAAGATGTGACTCTTCTCAGGAAGTACACAAAATGTAAGGCTGCGGGAGGGTCAGAGCCTGAATCCAGTGTGACTATAAGGTTAACTCCTGGAATAATTCCTTTTCGGAGAAACCTACCCCCACCCCCCACCCCGCCCCACCCCCACACTGCACACACATTCAGGCATCCCTTTACTTTGTCCGTAAGTCCCAGGGTCTGCAATGATTAAGCTCTCTCTGCACTATAATGATCTACTGCATAGAAGATTGGTTTCATAACATCAGGGAACCCAATGTACTGTCCTTTTCTTTTATTCATAAGCATGTAATGTGGCCTTTTGGAATCTTTCTAAAACATATTTATGCAGGTGATAAAAGGAAACTATGGAAAAAATAATAATTCTCATTGTCAGCACTTCCCACAGTAAAATTAGTATATCTACAGTAAATGGTGAGTTTCAGAAGTAAGATTAATCTGCATCTCAGAGACAATGCAGATTTGGGTTGTCCTTCAACACAGTGAAGCTCTGGGTGACAGCTCTCCTAAGGGAAAGGGAAAGAGATGCCAGGACCATTTTTTTCGAGATGCTACAGGCAATTACATCCCTGAGGTTGGCCGAGTGACGGACTGAGGGAGGGCGATACAGGTATGCACTTCCTTCCCTCCCCTCGGCTGATTCTTTCAAGGGGAGTTAAATCTCAGTAACATTAGATAATGTATTTCAGTGGCAAAATATAAACAGAATATTAGGAGAAAAGAGTTGGGCTTACATCTTGTCCATTAATGCCAGCTAGTCCAGGGCCTCCTTTTTCTCCTCGTTCACCCTAGAAAGAAACAATTTATACAGTGAAAAAATGTGACACCCCAGAACCTCTACTAAGAAAAAACAAGAGAGTTATACTGTTTGGGTATTTAAAACAATCTGATTACTTTGCTAATCCCCTGAAAGAAACATTTATTAAAAACGATTCTGAGTCCTAAAACCAAAGAGAAGTTTAAAGGTTCAAAGAAAAGCTGCATAACAGTGATTAAAGGGCAGAAATAGAACAAGGATTATTTATTTTTTTCAAACACAGAACTTTCTGTAGGGCAATTTGGCAATATATATCAAGGCTCTTAAATCTGTTTCATTTGGTCCAGTGATTTTGCTTCCAAGAATGTATCCTAAGGAAATAATCAAAGATGAAAAGGTTTAGACACTAAGTTGTAGAGTGTAATGCTATTTATAGTAGTAAAAAAAAGAGAAACATCCTACATGTCCAATGATAGGGAATAAATTGTCTAAAGAAATTATTATAGATATAATGAATATGATGCAGCCATTAAATCATGTTTATGAGTTTTATTTTACACTGTAGGAGAATTTTTATGATGTAAAAAGTAAGATACTATTAACAGATTGACTAATTCAGTAAATAAATGTTAACCAATACCTGTTTTTATTGCCTTAAAGTTTACAAATATTCAAAATGGCCCTTGATACCATCACTGATGACACATACCCACAGTGACATATTTTTCACTGCTATTTAAAAAGTCTGTACTTTTATTATTAAACCTTACACATCTGCAGTATAATTTTAAAAAAATTTTTTGATGCCTGTTTACTTATCCATCTACCTACCTACCTACCTACCTGTGTGTCCACCTACAATGGTCTTACAAACAATACTGACAGACAGCAAAGCAGAACAATGAAAGCTGTTCACCTGCGCATTCTGTGACTGTGGGTGATATTTTCCCCTTCACTATACTTTTCAGTGTTCTCAATTTTTTTAAAACAATGAACATGTATTATCTGCATAATCAGTAAAGTGTTTAAAAATAAAACAATATGTTATGTATAGAAAGAACTCATCCAACCCTCCAAGCCTATCACATATCACAGTGTGTGTGGTGTGTGTGCACATGCACACATGTGTGCGCACATGTGTGTGTGTGTGGAGTGGTAGTAACAGTGATCTGTTTTGTGACACTAGGATGATTTTTATTCTTTTCTTTATATACTCTGTTGCTCTTCTTTATTTTTTTCTGCAATGACTACTATTGTTTTTATTCACAAAAAATAAAAGGAAAGCAAGCCCTTGATTTTAAGAAATAATACATTTTATATTCTACAAACAGAAATACACACATATAGTCCCAATCATCTAAGCTGTGTATGATTACTATATTTAAAACACAGGATATGAAGTAAAAATAAGTTGATTACTAGAATATTAAATTATATATATATATATATAATATTTAAGATGAAGCAAACTGCATATGAATGTTTTCATGAAGCAAGTTCAAGTTAGAATGAAGCTGAAAATTGTAAACTGAAATGGAGGGGTGAGGAACTACTCCGTAGCTGTGCTGCTCAGTGTGGCAGCCACTAGCTGCGTTTGGCCATATAAATTTAACTTAATTAAGACTAAATAAAATTTTAAATTCAGTTCCTCACATTGCCCTAGCCACATTTCAAGTGCCCAACAGTGCCGACTCTACTGGACTGCGCAGATTAGACCATTTCCATCATCACAGAAAATTCCACGGGCCAGTGTTCATCTAGATGTCACGTGGGATTATTCCGTATAGCAAAATAATCTGTACAGCAAAACAGAATGAAGAGGCTCAGAAGTACACGGAAGAAAATATCAGTCTAGTCAGGCGATCAGAAACAACATGGTGTCCGGATGTTGACATAAAATGTGTTCAGCACAAGTTAATAGAATGAGTTGAAATTTTTGACACAAGACAAATATTCCATCAATATCATCATTACCTTTCAGAATGAAACTAAAAATGAATGCAATCTTTACTCAAAATTGATGGTTCTCAAAGGCGGAAAAAATAAGCAACTCTACATAATAAAGAGACATTAGCCTGCAAAGGGAAAAATGCAAGGTTGACAGTGGTAATACAAATGAAACAATAACAATAGAGAGAACAGAGTTGATATTCTGATGGGGTTTATGCTGCATGGCAAGAGAATAAGACACATGGCAGGGGGCTAAGGAAGAAATACACTGCTTCAATTTGACTGCTGGCAAAAACATGCAACAGGTTTTAAAAAGTACAATTTTTAACATAAAAATAAGTATGGGTCACTGTGATCGAATAATGTTCATAAAAAGATAAATCATTTACTTTATTATTAGCTTTGTTAACAAACCCTTTGAGAATGTTTACTATGTGTAAAGTATGCTTTAAACACTTTGCAATCATCTAACAATCTAGGAAGTATGAATATTACCTTTACTTTACAGATGAGGAAACCAGACAGAGGGTAAGTAACTTGCCCAATGTCACACATCCTACAAGGAGAAGGACCTAGTTCAGCTCAGGTTGTATGGCTTTAGGGTCTGGGCTCTAAAACTATTAGCTCATTTGTTTTTGAAGAGTCCAAGATTAATAGCAAAATACAGACTATTTGGATTTCTGCAGAGCAGAAGATAGTCTCTTACAATGCCCCTTAGACTAGAAAATAGAAATATAGGCCAGGTCATCTTACCACTGGGGAGTGTGTAACTGGCAGTGGAGTGGTACCTAATCAATGGATATCTATCTATCTATCTATCTATCTATCTATCTATCTATCTATCTATCTATCTATCTATCTATCTATATCTATCTATCTATCTATCTATCTATCTATCTATCTATCTATCTATCTATCTATCTATCCATCTATCTATCATCTATCCATCCAGCTATCTACATATCTCTCACTCTTTCTCTTTCTCTTTCTATCTCTTTCACCTATTAAGGTCTCTTCATCTTGGCATTGTTGACAGTTCTTTGTTGTCCTCACCTTGTAAAATGTTCAGCATCATCTCTGGCCCCTATTCACTAGAGGCCAATGGCCAGCCTCTCTCCCAATTTCTCTACCCTCGGTCCTGACAACTAAAATTGTGTCCAGATATTGCCAAATTTCTCACAGAGAGCAAAATTGCCTACAGTTGAGAACCACTGATATATATTATGAATAAATATATAACAGATTCATGATATGAAATGTACAACAGACTGAAACAATATGCAATAATAAACAATATGGACTTTATTAGGAATAAATGTGCAATCTTTATTTAAATTACTTCTGGATGAGTTAGAGAGTCCACTTGAAAATAAAAATATTTAAGGAGCAGAAGAAAATATAATTGAACATAGCTTCAGAGTTCATGGTAAGTAAAGTGTCCCTAGTATGGAGCATAATAGAAAAAATATATTAGACAAAATATTAATTATAAATTTGTAAGCAAAAATATAAATTGAACTGAAAGGCAAATGACAAAATATGGGAAAGCATTGATTTAGCAGTCAATATCATTACTTTTAAAAGAGTTGCTATTAGTCATAAGAAAAAGAATAATATCTCAACTGGTAACTGAGTGTAGGATAAGTCAGGCAATTCACAACAAATTCAAAAAATGGGCTAGATGACAATTATTGATATTTTAACTAGTATTAATTCATCAGGTTATATACTGGGATGAGGGCTGCTCTAAAGCCTCTCCATTGTAAATTCTATCATCCTTTGAAAAAAAGCAGTGGGTAGGCAGGAAAAAAAATGATATTCAAGGGTTGCATACTTAATAAATCCCAAACAAAAGAAACCTGACAATAGCAACCAGCTGTTCCTTTCTTCTCCATTGAGAAGAAAATGAGTAAAAACAAAACCACGGCATTAAAGATTTAAACTAGAATTAAAGACAACTTATTTGACATCAGAGACTGTCAGAGAGTAAATGCATTTAGATTGTTTCTCAGTGTTTAGATAATTTCAAAAGCAAAAAGAATTCAAACACGAAATGAGTAGAACATCTCTGGAGATTTCTTTGAAAATCCAATAAATCATTCTAGTCTGATGCAAACTTAGAATGCAATCCCAACCAAAGGCAAGAGGATGAATGGGAATTCGATTATATTTAAGATTTTTCCAATACCCCCTCTTTGATTAAATGACTTTCAAAACTACACCAAAGGTTAATGTCCTTCCAATCAAAACTGCAGTGCTTTGACATTCAAAATACTACATTAGGTAAGTGTGAAACCCTTTACAAAGTTTGAATTAATCCATTATTATCCACAATGGAGGTATTTACTAACATTACTAATATTTCAATAGATAACAGCAGCAGCAATAATATACTAGCTTCTATTCTGTATTCCTCACCACACACCACTCTCAAGTCTTTACATAGTAAGGGCTCATTTTAATTCCAGCTGTAACCTTACAACTAGAAAATCAACAATGCAGAGGACATATGCAACTTCCACATGGCCGAAGAACTCCTATTGCCCAAGTTATTCGTTCAATTACTTTGATCTCATAGGGACTTGATAAACTTTAATGTATGAATTTTTCCTTTATGGATTGTCCTCTTAGTGTCATAGCTAAGAATTTATTTATAAATAAATAAAGTTATATATAATAATATATAATGTACAATGTGGGTAATATAGATTGAAATTATTTTTTACATGAATATCTTATTCCAATATTGTTATTGAAAAATACTATTCTCAGCTGAATTGTTTTTGCACCTCTGTTGAAAATAAGGTGTCCAGATACATGTAGTTATTTCTATACCATATTATTTTATTATTTTCCATTTGTCTATCCTTACACTAACACTACACTTTCTTGACTATCTTTGTAATAAATGTTGAAATCAGGTAGTATTAGTTCTTTAGTTTTTCTTTTTTTCCCAAAGCTGTTTTATCTATACCAGGTCATTTGTATGTCCACATGACTTTTAGATCACATTTAATGTAATTACTGGTAGGGTGGATACCCATGTGCAAAAATGAACTTTGGTCCATAAATCATACCCTGCATGAAAATCGACTCAAATGGGTTTTAGACTCAAATGTAAAATACAAAGCAAAAAGAAACTGTAGAAGAAAACAGAAGAAATCCTTTGTGTTACTGGTTTGAGCAAAAGTTTCTTTTGTTATATGATTTCTATGTCTCATATCTTTTCACTCCTTTGTTCTTTCTTTACTGCCTTCATTTTATTCAAAAATATTTTTAGCATGCTGCTATGGTTTTATGAGTATTCAGCTTTTTTTGAGATTTTAAAAAAGTGGTTGCTCTGGCATTTATAATATTACATCTATAACTTATTGCAATCTATTTTAGTTAATACTGACTTAATTTCTATAAACTATGGCAATTTTGCTCTAATTAAACTGCATTTCCTTCCTGTTTCTGTGTACTATTACTGCCATATAGATTAAATCTATATGCTACAAACCTACTAGTACAGTGTTAATGGTTTTGCTTTAAAAATATTTTTAAAGAAATTAATAGTAGAAAAGAGAACACAAATGTATATATTTATGTATCCATACACTAATATATCGGTAACTATATATTCACATATAAATCTATAGATGAATATATATAAATAAATACACAGAGACACACTGAATCTTTTATATTAACCCATATATTTACAACTTTCAGTGACTTTCATTCCTTCCTGGAAAGTCAAGTTATTGTCTGGTATCATTTATTTTTAGCCTGAAAGATTTCCTTTAGTAACTCATGTAGGTCATGTCTGCTAGCAAAGAATTTATTTTATTTCTTATTATTTGGAAGTGTCTTTATTTTTGTCTTCATATTTGAAAGATAGTTTCACTGGATAGAGAATTATTCGTTAACAATTTCCTTTTGAATATGTTATTCTATTGCCTCCTTGTTTTCACTGTTTCTGAAGAGACTTTAGTCATTTTTCTTATTGTGGTTCATGTATATGATGAGTTAGTTACTTTTCTTTTTGCCAAACTCATTTGGATTTCTCCTTCATATACACATAGCTTCCCAATCATCCTTCTACCTTCACATGTGTGTGTATATATATATAATCAGGGCAAACTTTTAACAAAGTAAATTCAGTATGGGGATTATCTGATGTGTGTTGGACTTTTGGGCTAGAAGTAAATCTACTCAATGTAGGAGAGCAGAAACAAAACACATTTCTTTTGTGAATTACTAAGGTTTAAAAGTTTTGAATAAATTTATGATCTAGTTAGTCTTGCAGTAATTCAAACCATTAAAATGTCATTTCCCATTCACTATTAAGAATCAGTAAGGAACATTAATTTAAGCAAAGTCCCTTTGCCTAAACGTTGTAAATTTGAAAAATAAAACAATACATATAGTATACTATCAACCCACATATATAGATTAATTAACCAAAGGAAGTTACAAAACAGAACTTTTCCAGATAAGAAATTATTTTCCAACTTAAAAGATATCTGTAACTTACCATCTTAATATTTTACAACAGATACTAATTTAATGCTTTGTTGTTATTGAAGATGGTAATAATATACAAGTGACTGATTATGTTTCTGGAAGACAAATTCATACTGGGAAACATGATATAGTTCCGAAAACTGCCAAGCTGCAGCTTAAGGTTCTAATTGTGATCCAGCGAATGGAGTGTGGCACTTGGAAAAAGGTCTGAGTCCAGACACATCTATCTCTATAGCTACAGAAGCATTTGCCATTACTGGCTCTTTGGATTTTTAACTGATAATAGCAAAGAACTTCTAAACCTACCTAAACAGCATTGTTGCCATGCTGAGATAAAAGAATCTATCTATCTATGTGTACCATACTATATTATGAATAACATTCACCCATATTGTTTTTGAATGATGACTTTACGAGGCCACAAGGATGAATAGAGATAAAGGCTGAGACAAGTTTGTGTTCAGAGACCAATGCCTCTGCTTTTTAAAGTCTCAAGGAGACTTTGTCTTGACAACCATATTCGTTATGTCACAAATTTTCTGAAATTCTTTTATCTAAATGATTTAGAGTCAAGATTACTCACCTAATTGCATTTGTGATATAAACCTAATTAAGTCATCTCTCCAAGGGAAAGAAAGAATTTAATCTAACAGAGTAACTATAAAATCAGCTTCTGTCAATTTCCTTTAGTAACTAAAAATGCAGCTTTATTAATAATCATAGATTATAAATTTGATTTGGTTCATATTTCATATATGGAGAGTAAATCCTCTGAAGACACATTCTCAATGATCATCATAAACCATTTCCAAGACCTAGCTGATAGTCCATTACTTCAAATAATTTTGAACACAAAAATGTTAATTTAGTTAAATAATGTTGATGGTTCTTAGAGTTCAAAACAGCAAGAAGTGGTCTTCGCTTTGATTTGCTAACTAACCCATGGCATAATTCTGGTAAAACAAACACACAGTTTTACATAAACTCAACTTGTCCATTATTTGGTTTCCCTAGTCTTGGCTCTGGTTAACTCGGCTATTTGCTAAGGGAGAAAAGCCACCTAACCTGCATCTGTGTAGAGCCTAGAATTCAAGACTCTTGTGGAGAGCTAGACTGGGAAATCTACTATTAGGTCATGTTTGCTAATGAAGTGTCAGAATTTCTAAGTTTCATGGAAACTGGTTTTTTTATACAGAGACAAAGGAGACATTCAAAGAACTGGAGCCATGACCTCTGCAGATACTAACACACGGCTATAAACTAATGCGTGCATAGAAATGGTCTCATTGTACCGAGTTGGCAAGATGGTATGTCAAAGCCAACCCTCTCACTTTGCTTAAAATTGTGGTCACTACTTAGGAATGACAAATGATAAGACATAAATTATTTTCAGATTAGTTGAGGAGAGAGAGAGTGAGAGCAATCATTTGATTTTAAAAAGAAGGGAGGCAACATAGCGGGAATAAATCCCAAGTAATGCAGTATACCCAGAGGGTGCCTCTCTGGGGAAGCCAGGCCCACGGGGAGACTGAGGAGGCAGATCAGGCACGGCCAGGGCATGAGGATGGGGGCATGTGAGGCGTGCTAATGTAGGGCCATTCCTCAGAATCCTCAGCTGGTCTGCCTCTTCTCAGGTGCGCACAGGCAGAGACACACAGTAGGTCTCCCGCAAATGTCTCCTCAACACAATACCATCAGGAAGGATTTTAAATGAAATAATGGCATTTAAATGACAGCCCTTCGGGCTGATTTGGAATGGGTGCCACATCTAGTATGGATTCTCAAAACTGCCAAGTCATCTGTGTACCACAGTGAAAATTTCCAAATTAGAGCAATGTCTGCAAAAATATTTCAAGCCCTTTTCAAAATTCTCGGTTTCATTTCATTTTGCTGATGAGGAAAGGAGATGAAACTTTATCCTCATCTGGGAGAGACAATTCAGTCTGTTGCAGCTGCCTGGGATCCAGGGAAAATGACAGATCTAGAAGGAAATAGTCTCCACATCAGCACAGGCAAATCTCAGCTACGTCCAAGGACTCGCTGTTCCCATGGCTGCCTCCAACTTCTTGATCTGCTTAGGATGCATGGACCAGGGTGGTTTCCTTTTGCTTCTTTTCACATTAATTAAATCTGCTAAACTTTTAGAAGGTCTCACTCAATTAGCGTTAACAGGATGTAAAGAGCAAAGAATTTAACATGGGTAAAATCATAACCTTTCCGAGCTTCCTTATCAATAAAGTTGGCCTAATAATATCATCTATTTCTTGGCATTATTTTGAGCTGCTGCCCATGACAGGTGTTCACAAACTGCCCATAAATGTTACTTATTTTTGTTAAAGTCAAAATATGTAATGAATGAATGTAAACTTATGAAGCTGATCATGTAAGAACATGTCCCTGTTCTTAGAAAATACACAATGAAGCATTTAGGGTTAGAGGACCATGATTTAGGTAACTTATTCTCAGACTGTATGGAAAAACTATATATAAATATGATTGTATAAATAAATATGATATATATCTATATAACAAAATATTATATATACTTATATAATATAAAATATAACAAATTATACATAATATGTATTATATATTTACATATATATATGGAGAGAGAGAAAGAGATATAAATGACCTATTATATGTGATAAAGGATACATAAGTGTTTTATGCACTATTTTTATTTTTACAACTTTTGCTGGTTTTATTTTGTACAGTTTGTGGTTTAATTTTACTCATTGAACCTAGACTGAGGAAAACCCGTGCAAATATACATGCAATGCCAGGAACCTACCTTAGATTCTCCAGTCCCATAAGAAGCAGGATTATTCCCACTAAATTCTGGAAGGGCTTATGGAAGTTAACTTCACTAGGGGAGTATAAGTAATGAAACAAACTGATTGCACGACAATTCTATGCAAGCCTTCTACCAAGCACTGGGGATATGAAAACTCAACGTTACTGTTTGGGGAAGACCAGCCTCTGACAGCTGACAAAGGAGTCCACACCTTTGGGAGCCACAGGGGTTCAGTGGAAAGGTATGTAGGGTGAGCAGATATCGTTCAGAAACCTTTGTGTTGGAGGTGAAACCTAAGTTAGGCTTTGAAGTATGGTTAGGACTTAAATAATGTACAGATGCCTGGAACATATAATCCTAAAAGATAAGCTGTCAGAGATGCCCAGTTTATGTCAAGGGACTCAGAGACTCACAGGAAGAGGTTCCTAATGACCAAGAATGGGGTAATTTGAGGTTCAATAAGGATAACAACCTTGGCTGATGATCGGTTCATAATACTAACAAACAAACAAAATTGGTAACCACTGAAAGACACTAAAGAAGATAGAATTCATTATTTTGAAAAATAGTGTATCAGTGGAAAGAATCAAGCATTTAGTGGGGCTTTCCTTTGTGAAGGACACCACTGGGTAATCAGGATAGATGAAGGGAAGTTCTTTCTTACAGAAATATTGCAGTGAGTAAATGCAGAGGGAATGATAAATTTAAAATATTTTGCAATCCTCAATGAATTAAAGGATGTAGGTATTGATCAGTGGCTGTTCCCATCACAAACAGAAAGTTTACAGACATTAGACTGCTTCTGATGGAATACCACACCAATTATGAAGTAGTCTTGCCAAAAACTTAGGATCTAAATCTGCTTTAACTACCCATTTAAAGGAGACAGAGGAGAGAGCAACATACTGAATGACACTATGGAAATGCCATCAGGAAATTCACACTGGAAAATTTTTCAAGACAAACAATGTGGCTTTAACAAATAACATGATAAAAACAAACAACAAAAGACAGAGAGATAGAGGTTGAAATTACCAATTAATAGACACTCAAAGCACAGCAACCAGCTGGAACATGTGGCTTTATCTGGATCCTGCCTAAAGTAAGTTGTTAAAAAATTTTTATGACTTTTGTGATATCACTGGAAATCTGAACACCAAATCACTACTTAATGACATGAAGACATTGCTAAAAATGTAAGTGTGAACAATTTCATGGCATAATGTTTAGACAAGAAAAGTTCTTGTCATTTAGAGATTCACACTGAACTGTTTATAGATGAAGCATATGCTGTCTAGACTTGCCTTAAAATAATATAGGTTAGGGATTTAGCTGAAACAAGACTGGCCATGAGTTGAAGCCAATTGATACATACATAGGGATTCATTATCCTATTCTATATACACTTCTGTGTTTGTTTAAATCGTCCTTAATAACTTCTTTAATATTCCAGAGTATAGGCTCATTATTTTACATAAAGGTAAGTGAAGTGCATTTTTCATGCCCACGAATATAGAGAGGTATTATTTACACATATTTGTAATTAAACTTTTTGATGCCTATATAAGCATTTGCTCAATAAAGTAAAGCTCTAGAAATGAAAAGTTTCTCAGTCACAAGTGACTCTCTAGAGCATTTCTATCAGCCCTTACGTGCATGAGACACTGTTCTGGGCGTTCACTCCTGTACCTCACCGTCGCGTCCGGCTCAGGTGCTGCTATTTCCCTCAGCTCGGCTCCTGAGTAGCAGAGCCGGCGCTTGAACCCGGGCAGTCCTGTTCTAGGGTTCAGGCTCCTAAACTTTAGCGCGTATTGGGTTCCGCCTAATCACTGGGCAAGTTCCCGTGTTTTAGGCAGGATCTAGATAAAAAGAAATGGGAGGAAGCATCAGAAGAAATGTTGTTCCAGAAACCAGGACAGGTAAAAGTAAAGGCACAAATATGAGCACCAGCAAGTTGCGTGGTTTGGATAAAGCACAGGATTCTTTCTGAACAAGAGAAACGCTACGAAACGCAGAAGAAAGTCAGATAAGATTAGGTTGTGAAAGACCAAGAAGGGCACATTAGGGGTGTCAGGACAGCCTCCTGCAGCCATTGGGGAGGCACTGAGCAGAAGACTGACACCATGATGTTTGGAGATGAATGGAGCCAGACATGGAGGACCATTTGTTGGATGAGGAGAGATTAGAGGTAGGAATTGTCAGGAGGCTGTCTACAGGCACAAGCAAGGAGGGCTGGCGCTCAGCACGACGGCGTGGGAATGAGAGAGAAGGGCAGTTACAGGAAACGAGACAGAAGCAAGAAATAAGACAGCACAGACTTAAAAATCATGAGTTTGGGGCCTGGACAAGCTTTGGGAGTGCGGTGGTTCCTCCTTACCACAAACAGGAGAGAGCACATGGAGGAGGAGAGGCAGACGTGAGAGGAAATAGGAACGGTCTTTTTCTAGACATACTGAGCTACAGGAATTCACAAGACTCCCGGGGGATAGGAACAGGGGAGCAGACTCCCGCAGAGGATGCAGGTAGAGGGTGCAGCCCTGGGAGTCCTCCTGCTGAGAGCTGATGGTTGAACTGATGACACATTGAGCTGCCACGGGAAAGGCGGGGAGGTAGTTTGGTTTGAATCTCCAGCAGTATGGTGAGTATCTGAATACATGGATGTCGTTTTCTGTTTTCTTAAATTCCTCCAGAGCATGTAGCACAGAACTCAGTGAACTCTCTTGTCTGACTCATGACGAGATGTAAGAGGTGCTTAGGAGTCTTTTCAGGAGCAATGTTTTAATCTCTCAAATAATCCCAGTATGGCATTTATTTATGAGCGCAAAGATGGTTTGTTTTCTTACTGTCTCATCTGGGAACTGCCCAATAGAGAAAGGCCAAATCTCAAAAGCAAATCTGTGACGGACTAAAGACCCTTTTCACATAATTCAGACACACAATTCTACCTTAGGCTGAGCGATCTGTTTCTCCCGGCCTCTACCACTCAAACAGCGATAGGGCCATGACTCACTACTGAGATGTCAGCCAATAGGAGAAGTAGAAAAAAATGACGTTAATCTTTTGCCTGCCTCTAAAGTAATTAACCACTGATAAGTAAGGCCTCATTTAATTGAGAATGAAACTACAGGAATGGGGAAAGAAAACTGTAAGAATACTATACTTCTGCACATTTAAATAATTTCTAATATGTTTAACATTTCTTTAAAAACTAAAATAAAGATGTTTCTTACAGCAAGGCCAAATGCAAACCATTTCTGAATCTCTCCCGGAATGGATATGAGTCAGATTATTTAGTTGAAAGCTTTAAGGATCCAAATAATTACCTTTTTTTACTAATTCAGTTTATTCCTCCCATGTCAGAACTTGACGTTCATACTTAATTTCCAATTTTCACATTTTCTGTTTACTGCAACCTTGGGCTCAGAGAGCCCACTAGATTTTATAGGGCACATTTGTGGTATTAATAACCCTGCTCCGGTAGGAGTTGTCTGCCGGAGAAGCAGGAGCGTCAGAGGGCCCCTCTGGGAGTCCTCGTCAATGGTCAGAGCCCTTTGACCCAGGGAAAACTGGAGGCAGTTGGGAGGCATTTGTTAGATGCAAGTCTTAGAAGCCAGGGAACAGAAGAGCTATCATACAAATGTCTGGAATACTGAGAACATTTCACAAGCACATAAGCACCTCTAGATGGTTGTATGTTTTACAACCACTTTGTTATTTGTGAAACCAGTAACCGGGCAACCCCTTCAAGGACTTTAAGGCACCACTGTGAGATTTGTTTTCAATGTGTTTCAACCATCACAGTTGATGCTTCTCAATAGCAAATGAAGGGTTCTCCTTCAATGTAGCCTTGTATCTGGGCCACAGGTAAGTGCAGTTTTCCCTGGGCCAAGGGCTATTGTCTGTACTTCTAAAATGAGAGAAAACATGCAAAACAAATTTAGAGGTAGCGTTATTAGTTAATAATACAATTCAATTTTCTATAAGTCCATTTTTGAGGAAGACTATAGAATGAAATAACATAACAAAACATTTTTTGTTTTGCTGTGTTTGTGTTGCTATAGCTGGAGGTGTGTGGTAGATAAGTCAGTTATAATCGCTGAATGTCCATAGGCCTAGAGTGGATGTCTCTAGGGTGGTGTCTTTTGATTTTGAACTGTCAAAATGATTTTGTTTAAATGTCTAAAGTCCTAGCAGTGGAGAAGATTTCTAATGGGCAATTGCATACAAAGCTCTACGTAGTTTCCAACTGCTGCTACAAAGTTAGAGCTCATGACTGGGTGTGAGAGCCACAAAGCTTGGGGGCATCCTGTATGTTAGTCCAAAGTCGTCAGTGCAGGTCAGGACTGGTTTCAAAACAAGGAGTTACAGTGTACACTCTGCAGTCAGAGTTCAGACTAGGTAGGAGTCCAGGTGCTGATGACAGTATGTGGATAGTTATAGATTAAAATAACCACCCCTCTCAAATGTTACTTGGGCGTGAATCTGTGGGAGTTGATTAAGATGCAAATTTCCAAGCATGCATCTAGACTTCTGATGGTGGATCTAGGGTGCGGATTAGGAATAGGTATTTTAAGTACTTTGGAGATTCTGGTCTAGGTGGTCTACAGACCACATGAAAACACTGGATATAATTTATCCTCAATGCTTTTCATTACCGTATATCCACTGATAAGTAACCATTAGTGACCTCAGCTTAAATTAAAATGCACATACCCTCACATTTATGACACAGAAAAGGATTTTTTTATACATGGTTATCTATCCATTGTTAAACAGTGTTATTTGCAGCTATTATTTTTAATTGACACTTTTCTATTTGTTACTTAAACTAAAAACAATGTAATTAATTGTAAAATTTGCTTTTTTCCTGAATTAGTGGTAATGAAAAAATTTACTTTTCGATTTTTATTTTTCTTAACTAAATGAGACACGCACATTCAAACTCTAGTTTACTAGATTAAGCTCTCTAAGAAGAATATGACATGAAGGGAATGTTTTAGCAAAGGCCCTGAACTGTGTTTTCCAAAGACCGTAATGGGCCCAGTGGAGTTGTTATAATCTATTAAATTCAATTTATGTACGTGGAAAGTCCTTAAATATGCATTTTATGATAATATGCTTTCTAAGAAGTCCCCTGATATAAATTACACACACTGTTAGACCATAATGGCTATTAGCTCAGTAAAATTAATACTATGCATTTCTTAAATGGCCTAAACTTTCAAAGACTCCCAGGAGGGACTTTTTTGAGTGAAACTTTGAAATAAGGGAAATTTTTACAATTATGTGGAGAAAGAAAGAAATGCCTAAGGAACTTTTGAAGATGTTCGGTCATGGTGACGGGAGCTCAGGCTCCAGGGTCCAAGTCTCTATTTTCCCCTCTCTGTACCCACTTCGGAGCAGTCCTGACTTTTCTAATTACGCTGTCTCTCCAGTGGACCTGAAGGCAGAGTCTCTGCCTTCTCTCATTCTTTGCCTTTTTCTGGTGGGTCTGGTGCCAGACCCACACTGGACCATGGAACTAAGGATGTCAGGGATGGTGTTTTCAGTCAGAGAATGAGCAAAGAAATGGCTATAATGCCTCTGTGTTTGGCATTAGTCATTCTCCATTGATTCACTTAAAGTCTCCTCCACTGAGAGTTAAACCCTGGCTGCATGCGGAATCTTTAAGCTCAAGATTCCAAAACCACCCCACACAGCAAAAGGCAGGTTCAGAACAACTTTCAATACAACCATGTACTAGCAAAACTTCAACAGTAAGGAATTATTTTCAAGTATTACAATGCCCATGGAAATAATCTCTTTCCTAGAAGACATGCTTTGAGGTATACCTTATGATTTGACCCCAACTTCTTAGGTAGGGAGAATTTTTGTATTTATTTCTCCCCTTAAAAAAAAAATTCTCCCAAATGCTAACAGCTCTTATATGCAGCCCTTAAAAAGACACGTGATTATTATATTTGCATTAATTCCTTCTTTCAAATGAAGAAAATCATCAGTTTCCTATGGAAAAGGTTCAGGTGGGTCTCAGATGACTCCACAGCAACATTCAAAGCAGGGGGAGCAGACAAGGACTCACGGCTGCCACTGAAGTCATAAGCCTGACTGAATCGTCATGCAAGTATTACGTAAGAGAAAACTAGGGGGATTCACACATACTCTGCACATATATTTTTTATGAACTTTTTTGACAAGAAACTAGTAGAAGACCAACATCAGCAGAGAGAACATAAACAAAGGACTGGCAATAAACACAAATTCCGCATAGCTGTAGGTCTAAAAAAAGGAAAATTAGGGATGGTGAACAAGAACAAAACATAAATATTATAGAACCTGAAAAATGTTGAGATTAAGTATCTAACAAAATTTAGAAGAAGGGAGAGAAAAAGAGAGTGGCAATACGGGTATAATTACTTAATCTTTTGGGATAGGTGTTAAAAGATTGTTTTAAAGACAGCAAGTCAAGTAACAGAGATAAGGTTATCATACCACCAAGTAAAAACTAAGAAAAATAATACAAGTCATTGAAGTCAGACAGTAGTGGGGATGAAAGTGGAAACAGATTAATTCTGTGATTCTAGAGAAGGAAATCAATAGATCCTGAGTAGTTTATTAATATAACCGAAGGAACTCAGTTTTTCCAAATTTTGGGGAGAAACACAAAACAGAGCAATTAAACAAAACAAAGTAATTAAGCCTGTAACTTAAAATTTTTCACAGAAACCTTCTAGATCCTATTGACTTTTCTGGTAAATTCTTAGAAACACTTAGGAAGAATTAACACAAATATTACACATACACCTCCCGAGAAAAGAAAAAGGGGTCACATTTGTAACTTGTTTTATGAGTCCAGCATAACTTTAATATTAAAGTCTGATAGGGAAATTAAAGAGGAATCTCTCAAGTTTTTCATAAACATAGTTGCATTATCCTTGAAAAGGATATTAGTTAATTAAATCCAGTTTATACAAAAAGGATAATATATCACAAACAAATGAGTTTTATTTGAGAAATCCAAGTGTGGTTTAATATTTAAAAATCAATTAATTCATCACATTAATAAAAAAAGGGGGAAAATCATATTATCATTTGGCCAGTTACAGAAAAAGCATTTTTAAAATTAAATATCTGAATAGGTATTTAGGGGAAAAGTCAGAAAACTATATTAATTTCCTTGTTCTGATATAGGGTCTCTACAGAAATATAAACCATGATTAACAGTAACATTGAATGCTAAATGTGATCACATAAATATATATTTTAGTACATATTTTTAAACATTTTCCTATGAAATGGTTAATACATTTCTAGAATATATGTATCTGTGAATATATGTAGTATATATGAGAATATTTATACATGTATTTTGGGAATACAAAATTTACACATATAAAACAATATTGATGGTGTCTTTTTATTTTGCTTTAAAAATTGGTTAAATTATATATATTTTTCTGCATTTTTATTTTCTCCCTGAACATTACCCTCTATAAAGCGATATAGATTTACTCAGTACAATCCTGATTTATTCTCTTCAATAGTTTCATAAAACTCTGTGATGTAGATGTACCATAATTTATGTAAGCATTGTCGTGTTAATGACTATTCATTCTGTTTTCAGTTTTTTTGCCACTTACAAATCATACTGTAATAAACACCACTAAGCGCATGTGATATACAGATCAGAGTCTCAAGAAGGGGATTGCTATGTAATGGATTATACATTTAAAAACATTTTTAAAATAGATGTGGCCAAATTGCTTTCCAAAAGAGGCTGTAGACCTACACATACCACGGGCAATGTATGAGAATGCCTTTGTCCTTGAATCACATCCAGCAACAGGTGCCAGGGTGATGGGTGTAAAGTCATAGCTCATAATTGCTTTAAATTACATGTCACTGACTCCTAGTAAATCTGAGCCTTTTTATATGTTTGTTAATAGTTTGGGCTTCCTCTTCAGCAAACTACCTAATCATATAACTTGTTCACTTAAAAAAATTAAACTGTTCGTATTTTCTCATCAATTTTTAAAAACTTTGAAAAGTACAAATGTTAACTAGTTATCTGTTGATTACATTATCCAATTGCCAGAACCATCACTTTCTAACTGATTTTGATTACTGTTCTTTACAACTGAGATGTTTAATTTTTATATGTCGAATACATTGCCCTTTACTTTATAGTCCCTGGGTTTAAAATACTGGTTAAATGTACCTTTGTTCGTAGACTGTATAATGCAAAACATGTATTATTTTGTATTGATTTTACATAAATCCTTCATCCATCTGGAATTTTTTTTATAGGGTGTAAGACGGTTTTCCTATGGAAAGGTCAGTGTTGTCAGCACATCTGTGGAATAATGCCTCCTTTCCCACTGAATTGAAATACAAAATTTATTAATTAAATTCTCATACATTTAGGGATTAATTTCTAGAGTCTCAGTTTTGTTCCACTCATCTTTAAAAACATTATGCAATATATATATTACTATAGTGACTTTATAGAATGCTATGATGTCTGGTAAAACAAGTCCATCCTTACTATTGTTCTTTCTCAAAATATTTTTACTATATTCAAGTAATTGTCCATATAAACTTTAAGCAATTTTATCCAACTTTGAAACAAATTTTAAAACATCAGAATTCTTATTTGTATTGCATTTATTTCACATATTACCTTTGAATTACAGAACTTTTTATAGGAAATGGTATCTATATTCATTTAGTTCTTGTTTCATGTGCTTTGATTTTCTTTGTGTATATCATGCTCTTTTCTCATTTAAAATTTCCCTAAATTCTTATTGCTTTTACTACTTAAATTAATGGAATACTCCTTATTTACATTTTTAGATGTTTATGATTAAGATAATGAAAACTTATTGTTTTTTCAGTGTAAGTCTGGTATGTAACAAATTACCCAAATTCTCTTATTAAAAGTCTCCTTATCTCTTTAGGCTTTCTATTAATACAATCCAGACTTTAGTAAAAGCGGTAAGTTTATTACTTCTTTTCCAATGCATATACGTGATTTAAATTTCTTGTGAAGAAAATTACATGATGGTAATTTTACCTTTTTAGGTCTTAACTTTGCTCAATTTCTAACCTAGTTTTTGCCTTTTCTTAAAAAGAATACTATTCACTGTTGGGTTTTAGTAAAAATATTTCATTAACTTCTATTTACTTGGAGATTTTATTGTGAATGATTATTACATATTATAAAAGCCTCAGCATCTATGTGATCATATAACTTTTATACTTTAATTGGTTGATACAATGTGCTATGCTTAGTTCCTTAAGCTGAATCACTCTTGACTTCCTAGTATTATCCTACTTGACCTTTTGAATTGTTGAATTCTATTTGCTAATATTTTATTTTTAAAAAGTCTATATATAATCATGAATAAAATTTGATTATAGTTTTATTAGGTTTGGTATTAAAATTATGCTAATTTCTGGAAGCTGTCCATCTTTTTAATATTGGACAGATAAAGTTCTGCTAAAAAACCCAATTAGTTCTGATCCTTTACCCAATGATAGATCTTGACTCACTTCTCCAATTTCTTCCACAGTAGTTAGTGTAGTTATATTTTCCAGTTATTCTTGGTCAATTTTTTTACATTTTTTTGAAGGAAATCATTCATTTTTCTAGGTCATTAAATTTGTTTCTTTAGAATTATACATAGTAGTGTCTCAGGATTCTTTTAATCCTTACACTATCTGCAGTTGAATGCACAACTTTCTTTCCTATTTCTATTTTGTTTCCTTAAGTGATTTTGTGTATTTTATTTTATTAGTCATTTTACTAAATCAGCTTTTGGACTTGTTTATTCTTTTTATAATTTAAAAAATATTCTGTTTCATCAATGTTAGTGATTATATTTATTACTTCCCTCTATAACTTTATTTAGGTTTATTTCTTGCTTTTTATTATTATATAAGATAACTTATTTCCTGTACTTTTGTATTTCCTCCTTTACAATAAATAAGTTTGCACTATATATTTTCATCCTCAGTATAGTTTTTTTTTATGTTTCATATGCTTTGGCATAAAGTATTTTCTCATTTATTGATTTTTGTGAATTTCTCTTTGCATTTACTGTTTTACTTTTTAATATTGGACAGATAAAAGTCTGCTAAAAAAAGGTTGCTGCTTGGGGTCTCCCTGGGGGAGAGTGAGCTAAATGTGCCATCAGTGGTGTACTCAGAGGGCCCCTCTTAATATTATTTCCTCGCAATTCTCCTGGTTGGGTGCTCTGCCAAAACCTGTGCTTTAGTCAGTTTTAAAAAAGTTTCTTTCTTCTCTTTTCCTTCTAGTGGCCAGTGCTTTTCATTTTGCTGTACAATATATTCCCTCTGATTCTCTATACATCTCATACTCTGCCCCCTCTGTGCCTTCAAATGAACAATTCCATTGGCCTCTTCCTTGTTCTGGAAAACTCCTACCTATCCTGCAGGACTCACTGATGGATCCTCACCCATCTCACTTCCCTCTGCCGGGCAGGTATGTGCCCCCTCCTTTTCCTTCCCACAGCTCCTTTATCAGCCATCACACACTCCAGACGTGCTCTTTGTCTTATCGTCTTATCGCTTTGTCCCTTTCTTCTCTGTCACTGTGGTGAACACAGTATCTAACAGAAAGGAGGTGATAAATGATCAAATAAATGGATAATTGAACAAACAAATGTGTTTTGAAACCTAGCATGGGTTTTGAAGGAAATTTCAGTATCATGATGGGTTATAGTTGACACCACACTGCTCTGAAAACAAATTGAAGGACTTTAACTTAATTGATTCTAACTAACCACTCAAGAGCAAGACGGACATTAAGATAGGAGACGACAGGTTAAGGACAGATAACTAAGAGCTCGTAGAAATTAGCGACTGAAGTGAATTTCTGAGAATCTTGAAGAAGGAAAGGCCTAGATTCAATAATGGCTTCTCATCTTAAAACTATATATGAGTAATGAGTAAGTTGGATATTAATCCCCAGCAAAATATGAGAATAAGTATTATACGGATTGGTTTTAGCTATTCATAAAGAATAAGATAATTATCAAGAAGGTCTATTATGTCAAAAAATGAAAATTATGCAAATGTTATGAGATTGGTTTATTTTGGTAAGACATTTAATAAAATTCCTTAGCATGTGTTGGATCAATGTGGGTTAGACTGCAATGAAGTTGGTAAGTGGTTAAATGAATGTACTAATTTTATTTTCGCTCATGTTTCGGTGTCACCTAGAAAGAGTACTCCAGTGGTCTGCCCAAGGTGGTTCCAGGTCCGTCTTATTCAATACGTGTATCAATTACTCAAAGACTCAAGAATGTATGTATAAAAATCCATAGCTATTACAAAGCTGAAAAAAAATGATTACTGTAATAGATGTCAGAATCAAGAGTTAAAAGTTGACAAATAGGAACACCAGGCTAAAACTCTCAGATACAAATTAGCACATACAAAGGTAAATGCTTACATTTTGATTTAAGAAAACAACTGCCTGACAATAGCACAGACCTTTTATATTTTGAAATTCATTCTTGCTCTAAACTTTTGTGATTCTAGAGGTAATGTAGCCTAGTCTCTCCTTGTACAGATGAAGACTCTGAAACGGCCAGAATAAAATCAGAGCCAGGGTTAGGACCCCGCTTTATCAAATCCAAGTTTTTTCAGTCTATTACACCGACTATATTACTCATTGCTCAAAACACACTGGAAGAACTTGTCCCTTTGTGAACAGCACACCAAGAGCACACTGATAAGCCATAGTATCACGAGATGAAGGCTGTGAAGGGGATGAAGAACCGATAAACCAGAATCCATGAAGCATGGTGGAAAACAGTGAAACACGAGCACAGTTCAGGGGATTGCCTTAGCCAGCTTCAACTCTCCAGATGTTCGTCAGTCACTTGGAAGAAGAAATAATGTGAGAATGCATTCTTCCAAAGGATTAGAACTGGGATAAATTGGCCAAAATAACAGCAAATAGATTTTATTTAAAATAAAGACCTTAGAATTTTCTTTTATTCACATTAACAAGTAGAGTCTGGATGACGACCTGTCGAAATCCAAATAGCCAGTGCATTTGACCCCCTACACTCCCTCCAAAAGGAGGAACCCTTGACGGGACCTCCATCTCCTGGGTGCTGTTGTGGGCCTCAGCCCTGTGTTTTTTAACCAACACGTCAACTCGGTGAATCACCTATACACCCAAGTAAACCTTAAGCGGGAGGAAGGATCATTATCCACGAGTGCCTGGAACACCGCCAGTGGTGAAGCCGCACACTCCCCCTGCGGCCGGACAGTGCAGGTGCTCCGAATAACACTCCACAAAACGTTTTCCCAACGCGTTAACGTTTTACCATTTTGCCTTTTTATCTCATGGTCTGATTAGCAGCAGAACACGAAGAACAAGGAAAAACGTAGAAAAGACAAGAGCACATGTTAAATGCTTTCTGTAACTGACTCATTCATCCTCGACTGCTTTTAGAACAGATCACTGATGGGGAGTTACATGGCTTAAAGGGGATTGTGAAGATTAACAAGGGAAAATAAGAACCAAGAATAATTTCTTCATGATATTACATTAAGAAGCAATAGATGAGCATAAGCCCAGACAATAACATGTCACACAGTCATGCACAGCATCCACTCGGCCCAGCAGCTGCGCTGACACCTCTTTTTCTGGGCCGTGGAATTCCGCTATTTAAGTCTGGTGGGACACACCTGTTCAGCAGCTACTACACACTCAATGGCTCTTACACTGACTGTGCAAGGAGTGCACATGCCAGCAGCTTCTAAATAAAAAGAATGCACCTGTCATCTAATATTTGAAGACACTGAATTTATTATCTTCCTACTACGTGGAATTACCTCCAGCAAAGTGATCTGGTTAATAAAGTATTTTATTAACTGCGGTTTGGTGAACGCAGAAATGATGAATATCTGATGATTAAGTTAAGAAGAAGCAGTTGCTAGGTTAACCTTTAAATCCATTTCATTGAAGAGGTTTTAAAAAAAACCTATCTTGTTTATACAAGATAAACTGTCACCAAATGCAGGGGTGCCTTCCTCCTGATTTGCAATGCACTCTCACTCAGGAATGCTCAGGAGTGAGGAGGGAGCTGCAAAATCCATCTTCTCCTTGGTTTTGAGTGCAAAAACATTGTGGAGTTTCCTGTTCATGAATTTGCATATTTATATTAAAAATTATCTTCTTTCATCAGAGCTGCCTGAATTTAAAACTGAAAGAAAGTAACCTGAAAGGGAATCCGGCTTGGATGGAATGAAAGCACAATGGGTGGTGAGTTTTAGGAGAAGCTGAGGGAAGGGGAGCAGGGGAGCGGACGCATTTGAGTCTGTGGCACAGGCAGATGCTGGGCCATCAGGGAAGGGGCACTGACACAGCAGAGTGGGAACCCAAGACAGTGCCGGAGCCTGGAGAGAAGAAATAGGATCATTGGGAAAAAGGTCAAAGTAAATGCAAAACTGAGGCAAAGGTAAGCCAGTTTATTGACTACTCAGCACTGATTAATGAGCAACTACCAAAAGTCAAGTTGTCTTAATCATTATATAAGTGAGGATCATGCCTTTTCTACTTGTCTCTCATTATGTGTCGCCAAATTTCCATTTTTCCTCGTCCTCAAATTACATAAAATATTCTCTGAATAAATTTCCTTACTAATACCAACCTAAGGTCACTGCAGTCAATAGTTTTCAAGATTCAGTGTAATTTCAACTAAAAATTATAACACAGAATCAACAGGCAACCTTCAGCACTACAACTAAATTAAAAAGACACTATAATATCTGGTATTAAAGGAATCATATTATGTTACTTAACAGAATAAGGAAATCGTGTCTGCCGAAGGCAATGAGCTTTGCAAATAATGAAAAATGGCAATACATTAACAGATCCTTCCCCTCACATTTAGTGTACTATTAAATACACTAATGTTTTCTATATTTTCCTTTTTGAAACACAATTCTAGAGGTTATGCATGTAAAGCTAATTTTGACGTCTAGCTCGACCTCATAAAGTCAATAGCAGGAGTCTGAAAAAGTAGGGTTGATACCAAATTGAAAAATCAAAGCAATAATTATCAAATCCTTCAGAAGGCTGGAAAGAAATGTACGTAGCCTTGTCTACGCTAATCTCCAGCACTGAATTAACTGATTGAATTCTTCTATGTGCTAGGCATTCATTATGCTGAGTGGTGAAGATAAGACTTAGCCAGATAAGGCCCCTCTCTAAGGGGGAAACAGACAATCAAACAACCCTCATGTCAGTGAATTTATGATTACAAATTGTGATGAATGCTGTAAAGGTGAAGTGTAGCATTGAAGATATAATGAGTAATTATAACAAAAAGAACTGGTTTTGACTGGAACATCAAGGAAGCCTCCTCTGAGAAAATGACTTTTAAGATGTGATGGATCGAGGTTAGCCAGGTAAAGGGAAAAGACGTCCCGAGCAGCAGGCACCCCGAAGGGCTGCTCTGAGGCAGGAGAGAGCCTGGTGAGCTGGAAGGACTGGGAGGAAACCCGGGGGGCTGAAGCAAGAGAGCAGAGTGTGCGGGGAGAGGGGAGTTCAGAGAGGCCACGCCCTGCAGGACTCTGTAGGCAACCTTAGGGATCTTGGGTTTTAACATAATGGGAAACCCTAAATGTTTAAAGCACAAGAGTCACGAGATGTGTTCCATAAAGATCTATCATTAATTTAGACAATGGATCAGACAAGAAGCAAGAGTAAAAAGTGGGAGACTAGAAATGACATAAATGATGATGGCTTGGTGGTATTAGAGAGAAATGCATAGATTTAAACTACAATTAGGACGTAAAATTGACAATGGCCAGAAATGTCAGAATATTGCTAAATAATAACAGTGATACTTTTGTCTAATTCTTGATTTTAATGGCAATTCCTTAAATATTATAGATTTATTGGCATGAATCCGGTGCTTTTTAGGGAGCATAGGACATTTGCGATGTATAACTGAGTGTGGTCTGTTCTTCTCTTTTGGGTCTTACCTTCATTAAGAATATCTTCCTATTAAAAACTCATGCCTGCTGGATATTGGTACATAAAGGGTCTTCTTCTTCAGTCATCCACACCCGCTTTGGCTACTGTCCTCCACACAGACATTTCAAGAGAAGGCTTTCTGAATGCTCTCTTTACTTTTTCATTTGTGATTTACTTTCCAGCAAACTCCACCTTTACGTCTACCCTTATTATTCCACCAAAATTACCTTTGCCATAGTCCTCAGTGACCTATAGGGATCCTTTTACATGCTCATCTAGGGAGGTAGTGAGTTTGAGCCCTCGTATTTCTTAATTTTTACTTTCTGTCTCTGTCTCCTCATCTATAGAACAGGGGTAATATTAGCAGAGGTTCATTGGGAGCATTAAGTGAGGTAATTCACATAAATTCATGGAAGCAAAATACCTGCATGTAGTAAATGTTCGATAAATATCAGGTATTAAAATTATTATCTTATCCAACTTCTAAGCAACATTTTGACCATTTAAACTCACTTTCTTAAACATCTCTACTTTGACAACATGTTCTACTGATTTCTCTATACTTCTCTGGATGCATCCTTTTTTTTTCCCTCTACTCAACTTCTGAATGTTTAAAGTTTCTCAACTCACAGCCATAGGCCTTCCACCTCCACCCTCTCTCTATACAATCTCACCCACTCCCATTGCTAAGTGCTGACTATCCCTTCACCCCCATTTGTACCTGTAGAACAGATTTTTTTTTCTGAACTGCAGGCTCAGATCTAATTAGATGATTTACATGCATCTCAAATTTGTGGTACCCCATCCAAATTTGTTCCTCCTATAACATATGGCCAGAAATGTGACAATAGTCTTCATTACCACCCTCCTTTTCCCTCCCATATCACCAAAATCAGCTGATGCTATCCCCAAATTATATGTCAAATCTACCTACTTCTCTCCATTTCCACCAAAATCACAACCTAAAATCATCTCTTGCTTGACTACTGCAGAGCTCTCTCAAGCAGTCCCTCTACAGTCACCTTTTCCATCCTGCATCTTTCACCAATCTATGGCAAGACATGAAACATGAGGATTAGAAAGAACAAAGAAGCCATAATCATTATGTACATTTCCTATGACACTGTCATACACAGAACATTGCTTTCAATGAGAAAATGAATGAAATCACTAGAAATAGCAATTATAATCAATAAGAGAACTGGGTAAGGTGACCAGATATTAAATAAAGATAAAAAATAAAGGTAAAAATCAAGAGTTTTCCCATTTTTCAGCAATACTCACAGTCCTATGGCTGCCTTTATTTTCTTCAGTCTACACCCCTTCTTAAAAATCCTATACACTCTCTGTAAGTGAGCTGAGTTGGCTACAGGACTTTCCAGATATAAGTGATCACACAACTAGATTCTCTGTACTCACAATGTGGATCTGAGACCAAGTGATTGCATTTGTTATTAGCACTGGGTTTATGAAGGCATACAAAGTGGGGTCAGGGCTACCCTGTGGAGTGGCCACTTAGTACTGAGTTTACCAATGAGCAAGCAGAGAGTCAGGCTGTAAGACAAGAGAACAAGAGAAGCTTCATCCAAAAGGAGGAGAGAGAATGAAGTGTCCTGATTCTTGATGGCTTTTTAATTCCTGATTTTAACCCTCTGAGTCACAGTCACACCCTGGTATATCCCAAATCAACATGTATACTTAACATAAAACCAATCAAAATACCAATGATATTTATATTTAGAAACTAGGAGAATTGATACTAAATTCATAAGGAAGACAGAACAAAAGAAAACACTTTTTCAAAATCTTACTATGTACCAGGTACTGATCTGTATCTTTTGCATAGTAGTATCATTTAAGTTTTACACAAACCCAACAAAATAGGTAACATTATTATTCCCAGTTCAAGGAAGAGGAAGTTGAAGTTAGAGAGGATAACTGTTCAGATTTAAACATCTAACAAGAAGTACAATAAATGGGTAAAAAATACACAAGAAAACATTTAAAAAGTGGAATTAATGAAATTACATGTTCAGTGCCTATTGTTAAAATTCATTATAAAAGCTGAACTAATTAAAATTATGTGGTAGCAATACAGTAATTAACAAACAGAATACATACCCCTAGAAATATGTATATAGCATGTGATAAAGAAAGCATTATATCAGATGTGTAAGGAAATTATTATCAGACATGGTATTGAGGGAAATGTCATTTCATCTTCATTTTGCAATAGTTACCAAAATAAATTTTAGGTGGAAGAAAGGGTTACAATGTGTAAAAACAAAAGTTGAAGAAAATGTGTGTGATTATTTAACTGATTTCTTGAAAGACAGGATTTCAAAACATAGAAGTAATTAAGGAATCGGAAAAAAAACAATTGTCAACAATGCATTTAGAACTTTAGTTCAATATGCAATAAACACTGAAGGCAAACCTTAAGATGTGGGTAATATTGATAACATACATGATAAAGGATTGTTATCGGGTGTGTGTGCAACTGTTTAATATGCATAGTTAAAGAAATAGAATAAGTAAATAAAACTTTAAATGGAAATAATATTTACTGGTGAAAAAATTGTAACCACTTAAAAAATGTAATACTTAAGCTAGTGAAGGTAGAATAAAGATGCAGCTGCAACTTGTGAATGCGTAACCTGATTTTAAAAACTTTGAGAAAAGTAATTTGAGTATATGTATCGAGTCTTAAAAATTGCCACGTTCGTCAACACCAAAATTCTGATTCCATTAATCTAGTTTAAAGGAAGACCAAGGGATGTGTTTAAAGATGCTTGTCAAAGCATGCCAATTCTGCATTATATGCAGCAGCTAAAACAAATTGAAAACAAAAACAGCAACAAAAACAACTAGGAAAGACTTAAATTTCCAACAAGAGAATGAGCAAATAAAATATTACATATCCACACAATGAACCAGTATGCAATCATTAAAAATAATACTTTAAAACACTATTAATATTCATGCAACATTACAACTTCGGATGGTTATTTTCATTTCCATGTCTCCCTTTTTTGAGATTTCACTTTTTCTATAAGCACTATTAAAAGATGCAGCAACAGAGGGTTAAATATTTCCACATAATCTAGTTACTCCCTGTAAAGAATGAAGAAAACGACACATGATGGGTAATGACTACTATTAAGCCTCTAGCTTGGCGGTGGGATTACCATTACACTTCCCAACTGCCAGCTACCATGGCTAATTGAAAGTTGGCATGGTTACCCTCATACCAATTGGCACTGGCCACGGATATATTGCTGTGATTTTTGAAATCATAGTTATTTTTCCACTCCATCTGTTCTCTTCATTTTTCAAGTCAGTTGTCAAATTAAACAAGTCCTTCCTAAAAGTTGTAGAATTTTGCAAGTTACCAGGGTAAATGAAACAATTGTATGACATGCTGATGTTCAGTAGAATTCTAGGAGGTGACCAAGAGAGAATTCACAGGAAGTGGGGTGATAGACTTGGCCACAGTTGTTTTAGAGTGATGATGGGGAAGTGCTATATTTATAATAACAGTTTTTAACATTCTTACATTAATTTTGAATACTTGGCATAACTGCCAAGAAAGCTCTAATAGTGAAATACTAAAAATACATTTCAACTCTGACCTGCTTTTCCCAGTTGTTCTGGTTTCAATTTTATGTTAACTAAAATGAATAAGCACATGACTATGTAAAAGTACTAAACCATTCCTTGGTTTAGTGATTTCAAACACTGTATTTCTCTATTCCCATTCTCATTAAGAATTCTATTTTACTACAATTCTGTCCTGTTACACATAAAGCACCTCTACAATTTCCAATAGGACAGTAACTTCTGACATGGCAACCAAGTCCCACTATGTAACATAACTTTACGAATTATACTACAGGTCATGGGAAGAGGGAAGTTGTGAAATTTATTCACCCTTTTTATTCTGAAGTGGAGTTTCACTTTTATATTAAAATAAGAACATTCTATCTCAGGTGTGCTCAATTTATTACAAAAATGGTCCCATTTTCCACCCCCTCCAGGTATCCAGATCTCTTTGCAGCTCATTCATCACGGGGTGGCATCTATTTTCCCACCCTTTGAATCTGGGCTGGGTTTGGTTCTTGCTTTGGCCAACATGATGTGGCAGAGCTGAAGGCGTGCTATTTCCAAACTGAGGGCCTCAGGAGGCCTGTATGCTTCTGATGCTCTCTTTGGGCCTCTGCCTTTTACCTTGAGAACAAGATCAGGACAGTTGCTGGGGGATGAGAGACTACTCACAGGAGACCTGCTGTCCATCAGAACCCAGCCTGGACCAGCCTCTCCCAGTAATCCTGCTGGCTGAGCAGAGATGTAGGAAGAATCCCGGACAAGATCAGCTGAGACCAAAGACCCAGGGCACGAAGCCCAGGCCAAACCACAAAATCATGAGCTAAATAAATTAATGTCGTTTTAAGCTGCTAAGTTTTGGAGTGATTTGTTATACACTAATAGCTAATTGTTGTCTTTTGTTTATTTATTTAGAAGGGAAATTATGTTGTAATACTAGGCAAATAAAAAATTAGACATAATTAAATTTATTTTTCTTAAAATATCAATTTTTTCATATTTTGGTTATTGAGGATATTATCATTTATCGAATGCCTTTTGTTTACTAGGCACTTATTTTACTCCCATAACAATCCTATGAGGTAGGAATTACTTTATTTTACAGAAAAGGGGATGATGGTAAAGAGAGCGAGGAACATGTCCAGGTTCACACAGATGGCAGGGCAGAGCTAGACTGGAACAGGGAACTCAAGAACCGTGAATCCACTTATTGTGGGCTGGGTCATCATCAGTTCCACAGTGAACTCTCAAATCTGGGCTCTAGGAATGGTTGATCCCTGCGGAATGACCTAGATGTTGTCCCCAGAATGTTCTGAATAACAGTTTATGCATATTCTGTAGACTTATTCACTTGGGCTTTTTCTGATTCTCTAACAAATTTTAAATGGCCAAAATATCACAGCTACGCCTTCAAATTCTCCACTCAGTTTCTATGTTCAATTACCATAGCAATTGAAGGAAAATTAGCTTATGTTAAATGAAAATATCTTCCAGTATAAAAGATCTTGATTTCTTTGAAGCCATAGCAAATGATTACCAGTGATTGCCTGACTGGCTATGGTCTCATGATAGTTAAGGTTAGAAGTCACTAAGTTAGTTATTTACTGGCAGGCAAAATCACTTCTTTCTGGTACTAGTATAAAGACAGTCAGCTTCTAGCTTTGGTTGTTATGAGTGAAGTATGAAATTTACATCAATCTATGAGAAATAAACAGTACTGCTGAATAATTGCCTATCATTCTCATTAACCTAGCATTTATGTATCAGGACTATATATGATCTGTCACAGGTACTGATACATTTTTAATAACTGCTTAGTTATTTACAGCAGAATAACAGGAAGTAGATTCAGTGCTGCTTTTTAATATTCACTTGACTAGAAACTAAAATGAGCAGATTCAGCTATGAAATAGATAAGTAAGGTGTTTTCTAGCAAGCCTTTTCCAACTTTCATTCGTATCTTTAAAGGCAACCCCAAAGACAAAAGGCTGCCCATCAGACATAAAATCAGCACGAAGCCCAAATACATATTTTATTTGAGGCTAGCTTATGAAATAAGTCATCAGAAAATGATCTGATGTTAATTGTTGAGAGAAAAAATACAAATGATTGGATGCATAGCTTAATTATAAATAACCTGACAGTTTTAGAGTAGTAAAGAAGACCTATACTTCATCCTACATTATAATAGACATTTTAATAATTTTGTTCATTTTAGTATCACATTTTATATAGAATTCTACAACATGTAGTTAAATAAATCAACAAAGAATAGGGAGCAGTGCGATGTTTTTCCAGTGATTTCTGTCAAGGTAAAAATATTTACTACAGCTATATAACCAAAGTAATAAATATTGAAACATAATTTTTTCTGATTTAAATAAAAGCCTTATATCAAATAGCGTTTCAAAACCTAGGCAATGCTGTGGTAATTAGACAATAAAAATCACAAATTGCTGGAAATTTATAACAACAAGCTTTCCAAAGTTTTAAGAGATGACTTAAAGCAGGAACCATATGCATTCGTTAGTTTTGTGATTGTGTTTATTATTAGTTTAACTCAGAGTAGAAGCAAAGATCAGTTGTCAAGATGATCAAAGCAGGTAATGCCCACAAACTTATTTCAGAGTCAGTCAGAACCTGCTTAGCCACGAGCCCCCTCGGCTCTCCCGAACCCATGAAATGCTGGGTCCTGGCCACATCTCCTTGAGCCCTGGGGCTCATGAAGAAAAGTACATTTGATTGTTCTTTTTTCTGATCACTGAACTCAAGAGCTACTCAAGAGATCAGATCATTTTAATTCCTCAAAGGGAAAAGTTCCATATTAGCTGAAACATCTTAGATCCTTTTAAGGATCTGCTGCTATATGGGACTGTCACTCTTGAATGAACCCAAATCAGCTACATTTTCACTAGAAAAGGAAGGGAAAATATCAGGAAGAGTGTGGCATAAGTAGCAGTTGCCCCTGGATGTTTCTTTCTCATGATTATATGATATTTAATGATAAAGTTCACGATCAAGTTTAAAGCCAAAAAACTTTTTTTCAACTTTAAGTCAGTCAGGGCATGAATGACAATATAAAAGAATGATAACTTTAAAAGCAAACGAGGTTATTGGATTTGAAGCAATTACTTAAAAATACTGAATGTTAAAATGAAACAGATGCTTGTATTGCTTTTCTATTTGCTTTTTCTTTTCATAAACGTAACCAAATAATATTCCTATTTTCAAAAAAGTGAAAGTGCTTTAGACCTAAAGTAAAAACATGGGCTCAGGGTTGAGGAATGATCACATCAGTGAACCCCTGCTAGATGACGTTTTCCTAATGGGATGTTCAGAACTTAATTCATGCATTTATATTTGGCTGTAAACAAGTTTGGCTACACTATTGCTGGGAAGGCTGATAATATGGCGGTGACTGTCACCTCAAGAGCAAAGGTTCCATTTAGTTCACTAATAGTGACTCACACACACCGGTAACCCAGAAGGAGCCTAAGGAAAATCCCCAAAAGGAGAGATGTTAAAGCCCACTCCTGTGAAACCAGAGGGGCCAGGATCCGACCTCCACGGTGGGTCTGCTCCTCAGGCAGAGCATAGACCTCGGGCCTGCTGCCTCATGGACTGCGCTGTTCAGGTCAGAGGGCCTTGAGTGGTGCTCACCTGACTTTGCCAGCCAGGAACGGGGCACGGGGAGGGGGCTGCTTCAGTAAGTCTAAACTGATAAGCCAGAGCCTGGCACACCTAAACATAGCTGTCCTCTAGAAGAGTCCTGCCAGAGTAAGGAACCGATTTTTGAGAGAACCATCCACCTGCCAGATAACTATCACTTTAGGACCAACTTGACGGAACTGTGAGTGCCTAGGTAACACATGAGTTTCTGTCCTGTGACAAGCTCTTGTAGACTCAGGAACATACTTTCAAATGAGTTCCTCTACACTGCTCAAGTTTCCTGGGTTCTTGGACTATGGACAGAATGTCTGACATGTTGAACAACCACTTGTCAGTCTGGCTTAAGAGGTAAGCTGGCCTGAAGGATCGTTTTCGCCCCATAAAGAACAGCAGCAGATTGCTAAAGGTGGTTTACACTGGATTATAGAAATATCACCCGAAAATCACCACATAGAATTTTCTCTTCAACAGTTGACTACTTTTTTTGTGAGGAGCTATGTGCCTTTGGCAGATAATGACGTTTTTGAATAACCACTTACCGGATTATTTTATTTTACAACTAGTTAATTGTGTCATTCAAAACAGTCAATTTTAAACACAGTAAAGGCCACTATAAGGTAATTAAGGAGGAAAGGTAGCTCTAAGTGTAATTATATGCCCAGTTTTCCACAAAAAACTGAAATCTAAGTTAGATTATCTTTGTTCAGGAAAAAATAATGTTGCAAGTAGCCCAAGAATGTCAGGGTGGTATCCCACAAAAATGAGTGCTTCACATACTTGTTCAACTAATCTAGAAATAAAAAAGTTTCTAATCTACGAAAAAAAAAGTGATGACAATTATTTATCATATGGAAAATACACATGTCATATATCAGAATACATACCATGTAACACTGAGAAAACTCAAGCATTTGATATGTGGTAAATAACTAAGTAGAACTTTTTTTATCATAAGGGTTATTACATGAAACTTACATCTGACTATAAACCATTGGAATTGTAATTCTCATTCAAGGTATTGTCTTTTCTATTTGATGCTTCATTTCTTCCTGATATCTCAGTCATTCTCCATAAATATCTTCACCTCATGGTGAAATTGCCTATTTGAAGGCAACAGTTAATAGATATGAGGAATTTTTCAAAGCCAAATATATTGAATGTTTTTCTGTACTGCATAGCCTGGGAGAATCTACTTATTACTGAGTAATGCCAACTACATATATAAAATATCAAAACAACCACTAAGATTTTAGTGTGATGACAACTTTGAGTTACTTATTCTCACTTTTTCCTCCAGGTAAAGTCCCATTAATAAAACAGGAATGTGTAAATAAAACATTTATTTCAAGGCATGGCCTTGCAATGACTATTATTCTAAAACAAAAAATATTCTAGAGAGCCCTGAGAAGAAAGGTGCACTTTTAAAAAGTAGTCATCACTTAATGGAATTCATGCTCTTCAATTACATGATTACTATACAGCTTCCCTTTTTCCTCCCTCAGAGCTCTGTGATTGGCAAGCAGCAGCTCACACCATGTGTGATTCGTCTTATAACTACAAAAGATGCTCATTCTATCTATAAAAACTTACTGAAGAAGCAAAGAACCATTCACTGCCCAGAAACTAAATACAGGTAATACTGCCTAATTTGAGATGATCTCTTTCCCTTTCTAGTTCTCCTTCTGGCTGTCCAATTACATGACAGTTTATGAAACAAAGGAGTGACACTGTTTTTTGTTTTACTTAAAAATAAAACGACGTATGAAATGCAGAAGGATTGAAAGGACTGTGTCTGAGGGAAATTCTGGATGAATTAGGCATTTCTATTCTGTCCTTTCAGTAAGATGTTAATTTGTAAAACAATGAATGTTGGGTTACCAGGGTCCCTCAGCTCCAGTCTGCAGCTCTCTCCTCTCAGGGTTCTTGGCTGCAGAGTCTGTAACCTTACGTGGTTTAAGTTCACTATAACCTGATCTGGGACCTCGCGTAATCCTCGTGGTCTTCCTGCAACTTGCCCCTACTTTTAAACCATCCTTTTATTTGAACTCTTTCAAACTATTCTATTCTGAGTGTGCCATCTCTTTTCTACTGGAGCCGATTACAGTTGGTTCTTATTTATTTCCTCAGGAAAAATTCCACTGATAAGCCAGGTGTACATATAAACAAAGCATTCATTTAAAGACTTGGACACTTAGTGCATCAATAATGTCACAGCACAGAAATATAATGCTTAATAAATGTTTGAGTCATTAATGTACGTATGGAATGCATTTAACTAGAAATATCTAGATATAACTACTAGAAAGGTTTCTGACAATCATATTAAGTCTATCTTAAGGGAAGCAAATATTTTAAATTATTTCTGCAAAACTATTGAATTGCAGTATAGAAAACACAAGTTAGATATACCACTGCAAAACATTCTCATGAACACAATTTACTTTTACAGATGCATATGTAAAGAGAGATATTTACCTTTTCACCATTTTCTCCTTTGCTGCCTTCAAAACCTTGTTCTCCCTGTAGAAGAGAAATATGATGTGTACAATAGGACCACTACTTTTAGCACATGTCTCTAATAGAAGGATCAATAATTATAAATAAAAAACATTTCTGATATGTAAGATCTAAACCAATGTTAACTTGCCCAAAATATAAATATTTCTAAATATTGAAGGAATGATTTTCTTGGGTACAAGCTACAGTTTCATTACTTCCAATGCAGTTTAATCTCCATAAGCCTGAATTTTTCTCTATATAGTACTTTTCTCATATGTTGTTTGAGAATTGAATATATCAACATAGTGTCTACTAGCACAGACCAAGTTAGTCGTTACATTGTCATTTGCGATTTGTCTTATAATTCGCAAGCTCCAGCTGAAACAGCCTGGTCCAGCTGACTTCTGAGGGACACCAGCGCAGGGAACGCTGGGTGATGAACAAGTTCAGGTTTGAACCCTGAGTTCTAGCTCCAGCTCTGACACCAGAGTCGTGTTCTTCCCCATCCACATCTGCGTCTCAGTCACAGACAGTTGACTGGCATTATTAGGGCGGCTGGCTCTCAAACACCATATTTATTCTAAAAGGTATAAGTCCCCTGTTCTTTGACTAAACCCTCTCTGATTTGACAAGCTTATTTTCCCACTTAGTTCTGCGCAGATATTTATAGTGCTGCTGTTTCATTCATCTAGCCAACAAATACTCACTGAATGCCAAATATATGTCAGACACAACAGAGCCAGCAAGCGGCGCTGGGGTGGGCCATACTGACCCCTCTACCCATAAGAAGCATTCAGTAAATATGTCCTGAGGGCTCGGGGCGAGTGATGAAGAGTTTACATCCAGTTGCTGTTGTGACGCTTCAACAAAGTGACACGATAAAATTAAAATTCGTATGTTACACAAGGAATGCCAGCTTTTTACTCTATGTATAGTCTCTGTGTGTATAGAATATCTATAATCAAATATACATATATGTATATATGTATACACACAGGTGACTATGTCATTATTTCTGCATCATATGCCCTCATGAAAATAAAAGGTTAGTATTGGGGTATATTTGTCACTGAATGCATGGTCTATATTCTACCACTTTTCCTAAAATACAGACTTGAACTCGATCTGTTAAGTCAAGCTGATACTGACACTGCTAAAAGCCCCCGGTACATGAGCCACGGTGTCAGCATGATGCAGCCACCACAAACAGCTGCTGGAAAGTCCAAAACTATTTCCCGGCAGATAAATTTGCGCATCCCTTGGCTTGCAACTCAACTCGCACACGCAGCACATGCTCTATTGATGGGTTTTATCTAAGAATTGCTGTGAAGAAATTTCAAAGCTTGCCATTTCGTCGCTGCCAGTTCAATCTTATTTTCTTTATCAAGCCAAGTAAAGGGAGATTTTTCAAAAGCTGAAACTATAAATAAATGTCTATCTTCTCTAATGGTAATTTTTAGCTATAGAGAAAAACCCGGATGCAATGGTAACTTCTGGCATCTTGTTGCCAAGACCTGTAAAATCTCCAGAGCATGGAAATGATATGCTGGGCTTCAGTGGGCATCAAATATTGCAGCAATAATGCTCTCCCCTGGGGTGGGATTATCTGGGTGGTATCATGACAGCTGGCCCCACCTGAAGGGGCTCCCCAACCCTCCAGGAAACTGGAATAGACCAGTCTCTGTGTTTCCAGTAATGCTGGTTGTAAACAAGTATACTCTTTCCCAGGAGGGGAAAGCAGCCCTTGGGCAGTAAAAAGATACACGTAGAGTCCACCTGGGTAAACAGAAAGCTACTAGGCAGGGAAAGAGGTAGCCTGATCCATGCAAAACTCCTCATTTACTACAAATCTGTCTTTCTGAAAGAACAATATTTTTTAAAAGATTACTTGTAGCATGGTTGTACTATATAACATTTGATGTCATGTAACTATTACACTTAGCTCAGTGTGGGACCTACAAAAAGAAGACAAACAAGAAATGACTAAATAAAGCCAAGGGCATAAAACTCTTCTTTTCTTCATTTTGGACTCTGACTAATAACAGTGAAACATTCCCAGAGCAGTTATGTACACTTTCACGGCCCCTAAGAAAGTGCCATTGCTGACGTGTCTGGACCAGCACGTTGCTGAAGCTCTGATAAAGCACTCTGCTAGCATGGTCCCTTTGAGAAGGACTTACTCCATAAGGTCTCTTTAGGAAGACTAGTTAGTAGCTTTCTTTAAAAGTCTCTCCAGAAACTCGGTTTCATCACATACATTTTCTGAAACCTCACTATATTATATGCAAATTCAATATTTTCCAAGACATTAAGATTCTTACATAAAACATTCAAAAACTCTACCTTTTGACCAGGTAAGCCTGGAGCTCCATGTAAACCATTTTCACCCTAAAAGAAGTATAGAAAATAAATTATATTAACCTTAAGAAACAAATGAATAAAGAAATGTTTGCAGTCTTTAAGACCTAGCTCCAGTGCTGGGGGGAATGGTGGCCTAACAGTGAATGTCTACCATGTGCCGAGCTTTGCCATCTATACCTTATCTCACACCTGCGGAATTAGTTCAATGTTAAAAAATAAGAAAACGAAGATTCTGAGAGGTTTGGTGACATGCTCAAGATCATCCAACCTGCAGCATTCCCTGAGATTTGAATTGAAGGTTCTCTACTCCACAGCCCATGTTTTCCTACTTGCTATTTCTTTCGTTTTTCTCTCTGTCAAATCTCTGGGCATAATATTGAAGTTTGACATAGGCCTTCTCTGGGCCAGGCGCTGTTCTCAGAACAAACCTACCAAGTAGGTATATCATGACCATCTTATTACTGATGGTCACATAATCAGTAGGAGACAGAACTGGAATTTGTGTCCACACACTTCAGTTCTGTACACTTAACCACCACCCTACAGTGTCTCATGGAAGAGATTTAATTCTGGCTTGTAAGTGAACTCATCTAAAACTAAATATATGTATATAAACATGCCTGTGCTTATGTAGGAGCATGTTTACTTTCTTGTTCCTATCTGTTGATTGCCTTTGGATCAATTTTGAAAACACTCCTTGAAACAATTCCTTTCAAGAATTTTTAGTTCTTTCCATTCACCTGGTTCCTGTCTTGGGTAAAAAGGTTTTCAGCAGATACTTATGAACTTCCGTTACTGGAATTCACGGGTCATCTCTTTAGCAAGTCTAGTTTGTAAGCAGCACTCGAGATATTCCTGGGAAAATGCGCATATTCTCAATGATGCCTCAAGAATTCAACTGTTTATAAGAATTGACTTGGGCTCCTGAATTTCTAGGTTTTGATGGCTCTCAATAAATTAACAATTCTACTGATCTGTTTTATTTCTTGCAAGCATTTATAATTAATGTACAACAGTTTTTTAAGCATTATACAGAAGGACATTAGATATCGTTTCTTAGGATTTGTACATAAAATTCAAATACGTGAAGAAAAAAATCATACATCAAAATTTAAAACAGTAATAATAATATTCTGCCTAAATCTAAAGAGATCTTTAGTATTTCATTAATTAATATATTTTTGTATAATCTTAGTCTATTTCTATCAAAGGTATACTGCTATACACGTGGACAAATATTATTTTAAAGACTAAGGCTGTTATTAAATTACCTAAGCGTTCCACAGTATAACTGCTATCATGACAGAATATACTAAACACTTAAGGGGGAACTTTGTTGCTTAGTATAATTAAGTGTTGAAGTATCAATAAAATATAGTGTACTTATCTATGTAATAAACACATTTCTATTATTTAAAAAACCCTTATAGTTCTAGAGCCCAGGCATCACACAAATACATTAGAAACTTCCAATTTCATTTGATAAAGTAATAGTAAAAGCACATTAAGTATTTTATGCCAGGGGACATTCGTAGAAACTGAGCTTCTGTTACTCATCCCAGAAGTATGTCCACTTGTCCATACGGAGCAGAATTATTTTCATCGGTTGGTTCAATATAATGTTTTGTATCATATTCCAAGTTATACATGATAACAAGATATGGCATGTAATCCAGTAAAGTACACTGATACAGTAGACATTGCCAAAAATACTTTTTGGAAAAAAAATAGTGACAGTATCTCCTTTTTTTTCTCTGCTCACAGCCTACCACTATGTTCTATGTGCTCCAAGTACTGGCATCTAAAGTCCCACTTCTGGCGTATGTCAGGTGAGGATTACACCCAGGCACACTGTTAATTGAGTACCAAAAATCTCTAAAGCTATAAGATTAAGACTGTTTCTCTCTCTTAAATGGATACTGGCTTTATGATTATTGTAATTAAAATATGTTTTCCTGTGGCTGTGTTAATTGGTCCCATTCTTTCCTGATGAGGAAATTTTTTTTGTAAACATAATTCTAAACTCCAAGATAACCCAATGGACACCACTGATTACTTTTACAGGAAATGTGTGGACTTCACATGACACTCAACGCATGTGGAAGATGTTGAGATTTTGAGTGAACACCACTGAAGCATAAAGTTTGCAACTTTGGTATTCAGAAACCTATTTATTTTCTTCTCACTGATTTTCTCAAAGTTGCCAGAGATGTCCTACTTAGAAATAGTCATTTAAAAATCATTTGCCATTTTTCTAGTTCCTGTGGGATAAATTAGCATATTTATTTTTATCCCTATCTCAGAAAAAAAAATGATTTATTAAGTAGCAAAAAATCTAAAGAAGAAATCTTAAAGAGAAAATTTTGTTTAACAGATTAATGAATGATGATGTTTCTGCCAGGACTTTATCCAAAACCTAATTTCTGTCAACAGAATGAGCCCTTCACTGTGCCCACTTCGAATCACAGGTGCAAAGCCCCTGTGCTCAAGGCAGCTGGGGTCAAATGGAATTCTATTACCAAATAAATGCTTGCCTAAAATTACTGGATGGACAGACCTTAGCTGCTTTCTCTGAACTCTTGCTGTCCCTCCTTCCTCCCAGTCTCAGGGCAAGGAAAGAGTAAGAAGCTTCTCCTTTGGCTTCTAATCAGCATCTTAGCCCATAATTGAAAGAAAATTACAATTAATGTTCCCCATAACTGCCATTACTTGTGAAACTTGTTTCTGAGGCATAAGCTTTCTATTATTTTCTAACAAAATGTGTATTTCCTTTCAAAGGGCTTATGTCCCTTTGCCATTACAAATTCAGGTACAGACCCACAAATGAATGAATATGTATAAAATAAAGCAGGACAACACCTCACATGGAGGTTGACAGCATTGGTGACATGTTATAACTATAATATACAGAGTATCTCCAACTTTACAGAACAACCTAAAGCACCCTTTCCAGAGCTCAAAATAACCTCCTTGACAAGCTTTTGGAAAAAAAAAACGTAAACTAAAGTGTGATTTAGGGCTGGCTGGTGGATTTCAGGAAAATCAATCCAAGGATTTTATTTTACCTTCTTTTTATCACTGCACATTTCCCTGAAGTAAGCACAGCTAGGCATAAAAGATAAATTATTAGTTTTCCTGGTTCCTTTGCTATTGCGATCTATGTCCTGTTATACAGGAAATACATGTTGACTGAAGGACATCTGATAAGGAATCACATTCCCTAGGACTATCGTTTGAAAACTGGTACCAATGAAACCAAGCAAAGAAGGGCAGATTAAACAGGTAAACAAAAATTTGCTAATACCTAAGCCCAGAAAATAGAAAGTTATATACTATGTTGTAGTTATTTTTTTCTTTAAAAAGTTAGACATACAGGCTTTGACTAAAAAGTGTGAGATCCTATTAGAACACTTGTTTGCATATTAAAAAATTTAATTCGACCTATCACTTCATTTATGGCACATTTTCCAGGAACATAATTATCCATATTAATTTAGTGCACACTTGGAGATTGATAAAATTTTTTGCAGTAGTTACTTCATATTCACTAAGAGAAATTTTACTTAAATGAATGTTGAGTGAAATATCTGAAAGAAACATCTGAAGTGAAAAGCCAGAACTCCAGCATGAAAACCAATAAAAGAGGGAGCTAAAAGTAAATCTTATTTCGATTTTGTGTATCACTAACTTGACCTCTACACTTCTGATGCTAGTCTGGCTCTGCTCAAAGCTGTCATCTTTGGAAATTCAATTTTTATATGGCTCTTTAATTGTTGTCTCTCAACTAAGTGTTTCAGGAAATAAAATTCATACTTCCTATATTTTTCAGATATCCAATCTGAGTCCTTTTATTTCAGGAAGGAATATTTTTTCCTTCTATTTTCTAGGACTTCATCATTCCAAGAAATAGTCAAGTTAAGAAAATATACCACATAAGATTTAAATCTTCAAACTTTTTGAATTCTTTGCATTTGTTGGATCCCTAATGCAGCCAGCACATGGGGATATATTATCACAGTAATGCTCAGGATTAGGCAAATATAAAACATTCTTAATCATCAAATGAAAGAGGCCCTATTATTACTTATTCTTGTAGGTCATTTCAAAGATGGGAAAACCAGTCTACCAAAGATAATGTATGGTTGACACATGTCTTAATTCTAGTATATATAAATATGGATATTTACATAGATATTATAAATTATAGAATATATAAATATATGTAAATTATAATATATAAAAATTACAGTATAATATAAATATGGGAAACTAGTAGCTATGTCTCAAAAACTAACCTGAGTGCATACATATGTATGGGTACACAAGTATACACAGGTACACATACCTAGAATACAAGCAGGATGGGTATTCTCAAATATAGAGGCAAGTATAAATTTATATCTAAGACCTCCACTAAAGAATCTGTTACGATACTGACTCTATGAAAGCTTCTTAAAGTCAGGCACTTTGCTGTTTAATTCATATTGTGGAGAGCAAAACAAAACAATTCTGTGTGGATACTGAAACAATTCTTTCTGAACCCAAATTAACCTTCCCCCCCAAATCTCTGCCCATTGGTCTTTTTTCCTACAGGAAATATATCTTATGGGTCTTACATGTTATATCCCTTTGTGTCACTGTCAAGCATATAGTAAACCAATCATCTTTCAAATGATAGTTTGGAGTTCCTTAAATATTATAGTCACTGTTCTCTGGGCACACACTGGTCAGCCAATATGTCTTTTTAAAATATGGCATTCATAGTTCAGCACTTCATTCCTGAAATGGTCTCACCCATACAGAATAGAGAGTGGGACTGTCTCATACACACACACAAATCCCTCATTCTGCATTCTATACAGTACATCCATTAATATGACTTGCTTTTTTTCAAGCTAAATTGCTTACTATACATTGAGCTTATTGGTCAACTATAACCATTAAGTTTTCCTTTTCAAAGGGAACGTAATTTACTCATTTTTCAAATTAACTGAATGTAAATTATACTGAGTTATACAAATAAAAAATAATTTTGAAGTAGTTTGGAGGGATAAATGTTTCTTCTCCATATACAACAAAGTTAGAGAATTGAGCCTTGGCCGATGTTGTGGACCCCTTTACAAAATCTGGGCTCTATGTAATTATGATGAGTATCTTAAAATGGATCTCTCTGTTAAGGACTAGTGTTTGGGCTTTTCACTTTCTTGTGAGACTAGCTGTTAAGACAGCCTTGAAGCTTCTTAAACGTACTAGGGAGAAATAGAAGACATTTACATGAATCATCTACTGAAATATCTGAATTATATTAACTAACATCTGAATCAAGTATTCTAAGAAGTAAAAAGATGATTTAAGACATAAAGAGAAGGCAATGTCATCATAAGCTCCTAATTGAGAAGAGTGAAATACCATCAACCCAAACTATTTCCTGTCCACAGTATTCCTCGTGATGAGTAATTTATAGTTCTACTCTGTATCAGTTACTTCTACTGGAGCTTAAATGCACTAAAGTCATAGGTTACTCATCTTTAGCCCTGAGGTAAATGGTGGTGAAGATGTGGAGAAATAACATGCCTTAGCAATGTTGTAAGAAAGTCAGGAGATATTTTCAAACCTAGTTTGGAGAAAAAGAGAGCAAGATAACCTGAAGATTTATGCTTGAGAGAGAAGAAAGAGCATAGTTTGTCCAAGAGAAATGGAGAAGCAAATTCTAGAGTTGCACACATTTCTTTCTACTTTATTCTGGGAAGCAATGCCTGCAGTTTGCTGGGTAGACAAGAGAATCTTCTGCCCTCCTAGTTCCCTGAAGTGTGCATTTTCAGAAAGTACAGAAGAGTTGCATTGAAGCATCACTGCCATTGGGGTTCTTTTCCAACCCCCTCTGACATGGTTTTCTAACAACCATCCTCTATTTCCCTTCTCTGTTGGCCTGGGGCTAAGCCCACCTGGATTCTGAACAACACAGGAAACATTTATCCAGAACCAGTCAGGTGCCACATGCCAGGCTAGGGGCTGGGGTTACAGGGATGAAAGAGATACCAAGACCTTGTTCTCCTGGCACTGCTGGTGGACAAAGACACAAACTCTATTGGTAATGTGACAAAGAATCATGTGAGCAGAGCAAAGGGGCTCTACATTCTGCCTGGTGGCCAGGGAGACCTCATGAAAAAGATATAATTTTTCTTGAGCTTTGAATTTAATAATCTCTGAAAATGCAGTGATGGTTAGAAGGAAGAGTGCTATCAAGTGTCTGTGATCATCCTCTCAAATCTTCTGCTCTTACCTAATGGTTCATTGAGTACCTTCCACTAGCTGTGGCTGTCCCTGACCTGACTGGCTGAAAGCGCCTTTAAACAGAGCCAGTTTAAGAAAACTCTAATATCTGAAATTGTAGATGTCTTTATAAAGTACCAATTACATCTTTAAATTCACTGCTGAATATCTCAGCAATCTCCATGAAGAATACAATAATTAACCACTCAACTATGCAGAGAAGCAGAGAGTGTGTGATCTTTTTTATGGCAATATTTTAATATTTACATGCTAGATTCTCATAGAGCATTAAACCAAACAGGAACATTAGGAGACGAAGTTCTTGAAATCTAGCTAACTGTTTAGCAAACAAAAGTCAAGTGCCTGGGTGCCAGATCCACTGAGTATGTTGAGCCTGTCGCCCATCTGTTGTGTTCTCTGCCAACTGCTCTACTCAGGGTGTGAATGGAAGGCATTAGGAGGGAATAAGAAACCATTAAGAAAGAAAATCAACTGCAGAGTGAGCAAATTTCTTTTTCTTTTTCCTGTCCTTCTATTACCTCTGCCCTTCTCATGTTTCTGCTTATGTTAGTGCTATACTGCATCCATACACTACCCACAGAGAAGACAATTAAATGAGACTCCCTGTAAAGGCAGCATATTTTTCACTGATAATTCAAGTATCATTCTTGTAACTTCAGTAAGCAAAGCCAACAAGCAGGCTGACAAAACTTTCTTTGTGGTCATATTTTTTCGATGAATATTGGTTACGAAAGAAATTCAGTCCTATACCCAGATTTGACTATACCTTCATTTGGTGCAGAATTTCCTAAAATCCAGGAATATATAGGGTGATCCTCTGTTTAAGAGGTATTTTCTCTGACATTGGCCTCATAATTGTTTAATAAGCCTTGGCAATTTCACAGGAGGAAATATCCCATTAGATGTTAGACTAAAGCTGGGCTGTCCTTTCTTGTTCCCTTTCCCATTTAGCGTTTCAAGTCCTACAGTACATTGTCACATACAAATAAGTATGTTAATGGTTTTTAACTTGAGAAGAACTCTGAAATTAATCTTAATTCTGAATCTCAATGAAAAATTAGATGAAGCTAGATAATACAGGGAGAAAGCCAAAGGACTTTAAAAAATTCTCTAGTTTTCAATAAACAATAAATGCCCATATGTTTCGGAGTCTCTGAGGCATTACCGGTCCAGCCGGACGAGGCTGTCGCAGAGTCCATTGTAATTCACAACAGCTACCGGCCGTGACTACGCTTTCACGGACCGTAACCGCATCTGCCTTTACTTCCTGAAACTGCAGTCTTCTCATAAAATCTCTTTTTAAAGGAAAATTGAGATTCAAACATTGCAGGCATTTCATTTGCAACACAAAGAAATACAAAGATAAATAGGGAACAGTGGAGCTGCCCATTCATCCTCATCTTGCGGGAAGACCGAGGGCTTCAGAGCTTATGGTGAATGGACGCATCAGACAAAGCGCCTCATAATGAGGACAGTCCGCCTGGCCAACACAGCGTGGCCACCCTCACCAGGGTCTCAGACATACTTCCCAACGGCCTTAATACATACGGCTTCTTACTTCTAGAAGTTTGATTATTTTAATCAAGTCAATGGCACTAAGTTTAACACGATTGTTTTTGAACAAATGAATATACAATTTATACATATGTAGATATATATCTATATCTATATCTATCTATATATATAGCATATTTGGTGGAGAACATAAAGAGTGAATTTTCTAGGTTACTTATTGAATAGGGTTAATCTGAGGAGTGTGGCCAGGATTGGCCTGTCTGGAGGTGGGCGTGCAGGGCAGATAACGATCTCCAGAGAGTCAAGTATGCGAAGTTTAAAAGCATATTTCAAATACAATTTTGGATTTGGAAACGAAGCAAAATAAAACCATCTTGTTTTCATAATACTTACTTTGGAAGTTAAAGCTAGACAAAATCCTTTCATTTGGTGAAAAAAACACATGATCATGATTTCTAATGGGTGGACACAATTTTCTGAGTGTGGGAGAGCCAGAATCTGCAAGGGTAGGTAGGCTTTAAACGGGGGTCCACAGATTGAAAGAGAAGGGACACAGCCCTGCCTGGAGCAGGATACAGGGAACCTGTGAGCAGTTCCTTCTCCCTGCAGGCAAACGAATTTTAGGTCTAATTCAGAACCGTCAGTGCAAAGGAAATCTGGATACTGAAGGAGCTGCCCAGGTGGGGTATTACCGTAAAGGTTCAAGGACTGTGGATTCACATGGAGACTCGAATCCTGACCCCACTATGAGTTAGCTAAGAAACTTAGGGAAGCTCTTATTCTCTCTAGACATGCTGCTTAATGTATGAAATAGTGATGACAGAGATATTGCAAGGCATGAATGAAATGATATAAAAGTCTCTTGATAGTGCTTAGCACAACATTATTGAGAAAATGGCTGCTATTACATTATTGTAAAAGTTTATACTCATACATATTTTGGTTAAGCAGAAAACTGATTGGTTTGTTAGCATCCAGTTTGTTTTAAGAGGTCAAAGTCATCTAAGACATGTGCCTCTTGCTTCAACACTTTTCACCAAGTATATATGGAATAAGTTCCCTCAAATGAGTTCTAGTTTAGTCTCATTGTAAACCAGAGTTTACAATAGTAGAATTATCAAACTGTGTTCTTTTAAAATTACATCAATTGTTTATCAAATATTTATGTATCAGGCACTGAACTTTATGAACAGGCACTTTCATGAATAATCTCATTTCATCTTTAAGACAAAATGAGACATAGGTACCATATAATTTCTCATTTTATAAAAGAGAAAATTTAGAAGAAACCAAGAGATGTGCTCTATATGCCACAAAGAGTGAGGCTTTGAGCGGGGATTCAAAACCCAGGCCATTAAACTCGGGCTATTTAGTATTTGAATGATTCAATAATGATGGCTATCATTTACTGCATACCTACTGCATGAGAAGCAAAATTAATTTAGTAAAAGTTTTTCCATGAAAATAAACATTTTAGGACAAATTCTAGGTAATTTAGCAGACAGAAAATTGGTTGTAGCCTAAATTAGGCTCTATATTCGATGTTTACTATCACTTAGGATTAAGATTATTGGAAGACAATTATTCCTATTTTAAAAAATTATCCCCACTTCTCACAAAACATATCTGATACCTGACATACATAAGTGAAATAGAGAAGGAGGCATTTTTTCATTAAAAATATTCAGGAAATGAACACAAGTGTGTCATGGAGTGTTACGTTTGGAGACAACACCGTGGGCAGGATCTGCTTCCAGTGTCTATAAATCCTCACTTCATTTCATTTCTCTCTTGGATACCATGAGGATGTGAGCTGTGAACACATGTATACACATGTGTATACACATGCATGTGCATGTATGATCATATCGCGTGAAGTCATTCACTTCTCTTGAAAATGGGACCACCCATTTTACTCATTTTGACAGAAACTAGCTTCTGTATGACCAATCTTACCAGTGACTGAGAACTAGTGACACTGGTTAACTAAAGAGATTTTCTCACATGAACCCAGAACAGAAAATTCACCCAACCTCTTAGGCAAATCTTAGATGTGCTGAATAAATGCAATGGACACAGGTATTTTTCTGCAGTGTGTTGAAGCACAGCTGTACAAATAAAGTTAGAATGCCAAGGGCAAGTCTGAATGAGGTGATGAGTATTTATAACTACACATGGACATAACTAAATGCTATAGTTCTTCACCCTTAAAGACTCCATGACTCCATATTCCATAAATTGATTTCATAATATAGTGTTGTTTAGTGTACTATTTTTCTCCTGGGCCTTAGAAGAAAATGTCACCTCAGTAAACTAATACCTTGTTCAGGGCCTTTACTTAAAAACATTTACTGCCATCACCTAGCCAAATTTCAAAGCATGGGTTTATTTTAAAATAATGGGATTTATATGCAAATCACTTAATTTATTACTGTATCACATTGCATGTACATATAAAGTGCAGCTAATACACAAACTCTGCTCCGCATTGCTCAGAATAAGCTTTATTCCATTCATATAAATCAGTTTTCTAGTTTAAATATCACACCTTAAAAAATAAGCCTTCACTTTGAGAATATGATACCTGAGATAGAGGTTCTATGACACTCTGCATATGTTCTTGTTCCAAGTGAGACAACTCATCTGTTTTATTTTATATTTTTTTACAGAACTCTTAAGCCCTTCTAATTCTAAGAAAAAAGAATCTCAAAGAATTACAAATGCTGAGAAGCAGAATCAAAGTGAAGCTCAGGGTTGTTCATGAATACTCTGGGAGAGTTATGTCAGTCTCATTAAGTCAATGGCGGGAGAGACACCACTAAGGATACAGAATGCTTTAAGAACTAATCATTTTTCTGAGGAAGCTTACTCAGAAGAATATCATCCAAGTAATTTCATTATAAAACAATGGGAGTCTCTTACCCAAACATCAATGCTCATCTTCACATCCATAATTTAAAAATTTTGTAATGTTTAATATTAAAAAAAAGTGATATATCATCATTGGAGTCAAATATTATTGAAAACTTATTAACTGTGCCGTTACACAATGCAGTAGCTTTCTTATTATTTGTATTCTGTGCATGTTCATTACAGTTATTTTAAATCAATGGTAACCAATGGATTATGAAAGAGAAAAACATGCTTGAGGTGACATTGCTTTACTCACGACTGCTACACACTGCATCCCTTTAACAGCTAAATGAAGTGATGAGTTAGAGGCAGATACCTGGTGCCGCTAGTGACTGTGACCTTGGAGAGCAGATACAGCCAAAGGATTAGTGACTCTACATATTGGGAGGGTATCAGCCACTAAGGAGGGTCTGTGAAGATGCAGGAAACCAGGATCCAAGAGCTAAGTGTACCCTGGTACCATGTCTACACCACTGGAAGCTGCATGAGTTCTTGAAATGTCTGTGAGGCTCCAAGAGCTACTAAGTAAATAAGACCAAAAGAGAACTGCCTGAGGAGACATGAGAGCGTCTGTCAGGCCAGTGTGCATTGGTTTTACACTACTATAGATACTGCTGATCCCTGGAGACAGTGTCCTCTTCACGTGGACACTGAAACTCACCGACTACCTGGGACTCCCTCCATTGTCATTTTGACCGAATGAGTCCCAAAGAGTGAGGCTTCCAGTTCCTGGAATTACTAGGAACAACTATACAGCTCGTATATCCCTTTATATTCACTGCACTTCTAAGTGGCGTGTAGGATGAATCATCACACAAATTCTTTCTACGAATTTAGGCTTCTAGGAAAAGAAACAAACTCGTTCATTCTGAGTAGTATTGGTCCTTGTAACACTGTGTCATGCTCCAGTCCCTTCACTCTGCCCAAAATGCCCTCTTTCCCAAGAAAACTGCTTTTTTTTTTCTAGAGAATTTCTTGACTTGCTCACTTAACTTTCTATCCTGTTGCTTTTTTACATAGTCTCTTGGCCCTTGATTGAGATTGATTTGATCCACTTTTGACTGAGCCTGTTGATTAATTCACCCAGTTCCTGTACTGAATAAGGTCTGCTGATAAAACCTTACCAGGAGTTAAAAGCCTCCTCCACAGCCAGGCAGTAGTTTATACCCGGTTCTCCCAAATAGGACCCAAGAGATATCCCTTTGGAGTACTGAAGTTTATGGTATTTTCTACCAATCCTAGAAAATTCTGTTTTAAAGTGTATTCCAGGAGAATTTTATCCTGCTTTTCCATAATTTATTATGTAAACTTATATGAATCTTACTTTACATCCCACAGTAAAAGTCCAATAATCTATTACGTAGTCTAAGTACTTTAGTGGTTCTGTATTTGGCTTTAAAAAAAAAGTTCCCATATTCAAAGTGATTTGAAAAATCCTGATGATCAGAGATCTAAACAATCAGGTGGTTATGATGTATTTTATGAAAAGATAGGGGGAATAAGTATGTAAAATAAATGTGCATTGGGGAAATGTCTTTAGAAGGTAGGTGACTGAGTAGAATTCCCCAGGGGAAAGGGCATTTTGAAGGAATTTGGATAAGTGTTTCCAAGGAAATTTACTTATGATGAAGCATCTTTGATTCATGTAATCAGCACATTTAAGCAAGAGGATAGCAGCCTAAACAAACATTAACTTCATTGAAGCAAGGTATCACTGTTCAACAAAGCATGTTCGATTTCACTGAGTCTAACGTTTATACTACAATAGGAGTAAAGAAAATGCATATTGGGCGAATGACTTCTAAAAAAGAAAAACAGCATCAATGAAGCAGTCAGATATCAAAGACGCATTTAACACGGACTCAAAAAAATATCTGAAAATTTCTGCACCTCCTTCAGTTCAGTTACTCCTGTGACAACTCTAGGTTAATGACTACAAGGGACATGGCATTGTAGATAATGAGGCACAATAGACTCACTTGATCATTAGTGTGGCTGGATCAACTATAGAAACTTATACTAAACTTATTTTTAGTGAAGAGGATTTTCTTAGCATCAATGTGTGAAACAAATAATTCAGCAATTTAAGTTACATATGTAAGTATGTATATACATGATAAGTTAATTACAGTTCAATGTACAAATAAAACAATTTTTAAAGTTTCTATAAAAACTGAACTTGAATAAGATGCTGAACTGCACCACTAACCTCTTGTGAGTGAATTCATTACTTAGAATCATCTGTAGAGTATTAGAGAAAATAACATGAAAATCAACCATTTTATGAGATACTCTATTGCATTTTATTGATGGATTGAAATATATTTCTTGTATTTTTATTTATAATATCTCACATGGTACTATATTTTTAAATGTTTATTTATGTCTACAGTGAAATATGTATAAAGATATTATACCATACATAAAGGAGTGAAATTAAGAAGCCTTTGGGCTCTTAGAACAATGGCCAATGTTCTAGAACAGGGGTCGGCAAGTTTTTCTGCAAAGGTCCAGACAGTAAATATTTTGGACACTGCAGGCCATATGATCTCTGTCACAATTACCACATGGCACAAAAGCAGCCTTAGACAATATGAAAACAAAGGAGAGTGCTTGTGTTCCAGTAAAACTTCAGCTACAAAAATCACACGGGGATAATTTATGTAGCCCTGCAGCAGGTCCACAGTTTGCTGACCCCTGAACTACCAGACGGGTTCTGTACGTTTTCCCTTTCCATCCGGTACAATCATATGCAATAGCCACAAAACTGAATCAAATAGAATATCAACACACTTTTTCCCTAGGAATTCCAAGAACACCAATTATGTCAACTGCACCCTAAAATACAGGAATTCTCATTAGGAGGTTTTATCAAAGGTGTATTATTTACTAATATTGTCAAAAAGAATCTACCATTTCACAGATGAGTTGCAACAAAGTTTGTATCCGAAGTCCCTTCCTCATACTGTCCACAATTCATTAAACTGTACTTTTGACAATTAAAAAATTATCAAAAAGATTAATAATAAATATCAAAGTGCTAACCAAAATTAAAACTAGACATTTTCCATACAAACATAGCAATACGGCTTTGTCATTTCATTTATATTTATCAAAGATGAAGAATGATTTTATTACTGTTACCTCAACTAATACCTGATGCTTTCAATTAAAATAAATCACAAAATTTCACACTCTGGTACCCATATTGTTTTGTTTAGGGCGCCTGACCGTCCATTACATCCTCCAGGAAAGAAACCCTAAGCTGGTTCAGTCCAGTTACCAGCCTCCCTGCTCTTCCGTCTGAACTGGAAAAGTCTGCCCGGTGAAGCTGATGGGTCACTTATATCGACCTTAAGTGCTCTATCATAATATCAGTCTAATAAATTCATCCTTGAAAGACTGGAAAATAATATAAACTTTTGGAATGAGTTTCTCTATCACAATGCTTGGCAGAGATCAAGAAATATATCAGAATTTAATGAGTTTCTAATACCACTATTACACTGATACTGTACATTAATTTCAGATTGACAAAAACAAAAAAAGACCTGCCAATTAATCTAATATATTCAATATTGGCTTACAAAGGATGAAGAAATATTCTTTATTTCTTAGATTGACATACACAAAAAGTCAAAAGCTTATTAAACCCTACTTCTGTGAGGTTATTACTAAGGGAAGACATTTCTTCTTTTTAAAACACTGTGAACACATTTTGATTCAATTATTATTTTATTGGTGTGGTGTGGCTACACAGTGGGCATCTGAGTAACGTCACACTGGAAAAAAAATAAAGGGAAACTCATTAGTAATCCCTGGGTTACCATAGCAGACTACTCAGAATGGAAACTTCCCTATAGTAAAGTCAGAGGGTGGGGGTTGTAAAAGTTTTTGACCATACAATACCAAAGTTTTTGACTACAGAGTCAAGTAAAGTAACTTATTCCATTTTAAATTGTTTTGTTTTTCTCTAAAAGTATATCAGTGAAGCCCTCATTTCATAAAGCCTACACTTTTTGGGAAAAAAACTGGATATGTGGAAGATAATAATACAAAAATAAACTGGAAAATTCTTCCCCAAATAGAACTCAGATCGCACTCACCCTTTGGTTCAGGAACATTGAAATCGAGCTGCTATTTTGCAAAACTCTGAGAGAATTTCAGTGCTGAAGTGGGTGAGGGTATTAGCAAGGGTCTTGAAGAGCTGAGAAAGGAAGGTGGTTGCTAAGTAATTAGGTTGCTAACTACACTTGCTAAGAAAAGGGAATTAAAAGATTCAGAAAATTACAATAATTGAGAGTAAATGAAAGAAAAATATTAATTATTATTTCAAATAATGTCATCCAGAGTGAAGCCTTGTAGCCCATGGTTAGACCTGCAATGTTTATTTCGAGGGAGGTAGAAAGTCATTACTGGGTTTTGACCCACGTGGGACAGGACTTACTTACATGACTATTCATTGCCAAATAATACTGAGAACAAAAGACACTTACTTGAATGAAATATTCATATCATTGAAAGAACTTTTGAAGAAATTAACTATCAATGAATTAATAATATTTGCTATAAGTAGCCGATAATAACAACTCAAGATTTTCATATACTAGAATATTTAATCAATTGAAAATTCTGAGATTATTTTACAAACGAATATTTGTTTTTGGTCAAGTCACATGAAAAACTCAACTCAACCTAGGATTATCTCCACTTCTCCTTCAACACGTGAAAAATTGCATTGTGGCTAGGAAAACAGAGGAAACATACTTGTTCAATATCTATTATGTGCAAGTTTTTAGTACTAAGTATTTTATATTCATTTGACTGTATTCCTTCCTCACAATAAACTGTTGACTTTGTTATTAAGGCTCATTTGCAAAGCAAGTAAGAGGTGGACAGGATTCAATCCCAAATGGTTCAGGCTTCGAAACAGTACTCCTTCTAAAGCACTGTCCTACCTCCTAAATATCCTTTCTTTATCTTACAGACCAAAAGGAAAACCCTGTGAACAATATCTCATTCCCTTAGTAACACTGCACTTCTAGTCATTTCACCAAATTAACTATTCAATGTGCTTTAGAGCAAAATTGACTTTCGATCTTCAAGTCATGCAGGCATTGTTTTGTACACCTACTCTAATAACGAAAAGTATGTACCAGACTTAAATACAGAGGAAAGCCATCTTTATTTACTGAATCCTGAAGTTGCAGAATCACAGAGTACAATAGGAACGGGAACAGACTCATTATCAACTCCTTCAAATGAAACAATACATCCACACTTATTACAAGTGTCGGGGAAGCTAAACACATTCATGGTCACCGTCATCTGAAGTCGTATTTACACAGCAAGGGTCACACTGGTTTAATCAAATGCTGGTACTCATATTGAAAAAATGAAGGAAGTATGCTGATTTTGTTTTGTTTTAGAGACCATCAATTTACTTTAGCTCAACTGTTTTTGCCTTGCCATTAAAATTTCTTGCCTTTGTTGAGTTTTGTATAGTCTGGAAGTTAAAACAAATGTTAACATTTTAAAAATATTTTATAAATGGGAGATAATGCAATGTGTTATAGTTCTAAGATTGATTTTTGTTTTCTTTACAGATCTGGCATACAATAAATTTGCTAATAATTTACTCATTCCTTCCCTGGTTATTTTCTACTGGTTTTTATTCCTATAGGAAGGAAGGATCCTTGAACAAACCATCACTGGAGTTGTTCTCAGTGAGAGCAAGCCCGATGTTTTCTCATCACTGCTATTGCTCCAACACTTGGCACATTTTTTTGTTATAGTAATGGGAACTCAATAAATAATTGTGGATGAATTAATGAGCATAATAAAAAATGAATATTTAGATGTTGAAGTAGATCTCTACTCATGATTAAATAATATGAAGGGAAGAATGAGCCTTTAAAAGATATGTGCTCTAAAAAGAGTGGCTCAGTATGTAAGTTTTTTAAAAGAACCATTTAAAAGGGCTTTAATTATTTTCTTAATACTCACTTAATACTTTTCTTTTAAATAGGACCATACTTCTGAAGATGAAATGGTTTTTTAAAAGGGAAGGGAGGTTTCAAAAATATTTTACCCCTTCTAAAACTGATGTGAAACTTTTTTCCTATGCCAGTAATCTTAAATTGATAGAATTAGTAAATCAAAGAATGGGAAAGTCAGATGGAGAAATGTTACTGTGTATTACATCACAATCACCAACAAGTAAGACATGTGCCTTGTCAAAGCACTTTGTGTCAAACTCATGATGGGTAGAACTGATAGATGATCCACCCTCCTTGACAGATGAGGGAAATGAATCAAGGAAGACTGGTTGGCTTGGCCAAATTCACATTGCTGACCCAAGGAGAAGCTGGGATTAATCCAGTGAGCTTTCTACTTAATGAGCCTCTTAGTTATGTGAACCTGGGCACATCATTTTCCTTACATGTGGTTCTCTCATTGCAAAATGTGGGTAAAAATATTAGATTGACATCCATTATAAATTTTTAAGGATAAAATAAGATACTATGAGCTGAAGTACCATGATCAAAGAACACAGATAAATAATACTACAGTGCTTTTAAAATATAGAGTAACTTTCAAAATGCATACTGGTTACAAGAAAGACACAGGAGTCAACAGGCCTGGATTCAGGTCCCAGCTTGACCACTTACCATGTGGCCTTGGTTAATAATTTAACCTCATTGCAAAATCTCAGTTTTGCCTTCTGTAAAATAGTAATACTAATACCTAATAGGAAGAGTTGTAAGGATCAAAAGGATAACATATGTAAATCACTCTTACCTGTGTCTGGGACATAGTAAACACTCCATAAATACTAGCTATTGCTATAATGATTTATATGTTCATTTTGATTGAAGTAGTCCTTAGAACTAGATATTATTTAATTATTTTAAATATTCATATATGACATCAAATGCAGAGGTATCCCAAGTACTGTGATTCAAAGAGCAAAAATAAATTTTCTAACCTACCTCAAAATTGTCTTCTCAAACACCTGCTATGGCGCATGAAGTTCCCATGCAAGCTGCAGTGGACAGACCTTCCTTTAGGAGTCAAATGACTGGATGATTTTGGCAAAGCTTGCAGTGCAACTGTGAGGGATCAGTCATTACTCAGACATCAGTCTCCTATCTTTCAAAAATCAGGAGTCCAACATAACTCATTCCACAATGTAACTAATTTTGAATCATGGACTTTCAAGTTAAGGCATGAAAGGAATTTAAATCTGTTTCACCTTGGAAATATAACAAAAACATTATATACTCCTAACCTTAGCTCAAATTAATTTACTTAGCTAATAAAAGACATGACACTAAAGAGTGAAAAACAGGTCATTTAAGTTTTGATGGACGGGGAGAAAGGAATGGCAGATCTCTAAGCATGAGATATTTACTGCCTAGAATCAGATCCTTAGAGGTCCAGCTCACTCACCATCTCTTCCATTAAACTCTCTACCCAGTCTCCCCAGACCATTCTCTCAGGACATCTGCAACTCTCCTATTCCTAATATACACAGTCTTGCAATGTCCCTCTATCTCCTCCCAGATATAAAATCCTTGAGCACAGAGAATGTGTCCTATTCCTTCTAGCCCTATAATATAGGCAATATGCCTTACACAGAGGAGGTGCTCAGCAAAGGTAAGCTGTTTAAATAAAGAGTGGGGAGCTAAGGAAAAATCTTCAGAGGGGACCCATCCAGCCCAGAAGAGAAACAAACCACCAGAAAAGAAAATCACAGGCCTGCTGAACATAAATGCAAAAATCTTCAATAAAATGTTAATAAAATGACTTCAACAATAATTAGTTGTTGCCTTTGTGAGTTTTGTATAGTCTGGAAGTTAAAACAAATGTTAATATTTTAAATATATTTTATAAATGGGAAGTTATGTAATGTGTTATATCCCTAAGATAGATTTTTGTATAATTTTGTATAATTACCCTTATACCAAAACCAGACAAAGATAGTACAAAAAGGGAAAATTATAGGCCAATACCCCTGATGAGCATAGATTCAAAAATTCCTCAACAAAGTAGTAGCAAACCAAATTCAACAATATATTAACAGGATCATACATGATGACCCAGTGGGATTTAGCCCAGAGTTGCAAGGTTGGTTCAACATCCACAAGTCAGTCAATGTGATATACCACATGAACAAAATGAAGGATAAAAATGATATGATCATCTCAATAGATGCAGAAAAAACACTTGAAAAAATTCAACATACATTTATGAAGCTCTCAACAAAGTGGGTATAGAGGGAACATATTTCAACATAATAAAGACCATATATGACAAGCTCACAGTTAACATCATACTCAATGATGAAAAGCTGAAAGCCTTTCCTCTAAGATCAGGAACAGGCAAAGATGCCCACTCTCGCCACTTCTATTCAACATAGTACTGGGAGTCTTAGCCAGAGCAATTAGGCAAGAAAAACAAAAGACATCCAAACTAGAAAGGAAGAAGTAAAACTGTCACTATTTGCAAATGACATGACACTGCATATAAAAAAAATCCTAGAGATTTCATCAAAAATATTAGAGCTAATAAGCAAATTTAGTGAAATTGAAGGATACAAAATTCACAAAAATCTGTTGTTTCTAAACACTAATTGTGAACTATCAGAAAAGAAATAAAGAAAAAAATTCTAATTTACAACTGCAACAAAAAGAACAACATACCTAGGAATAAATCTGATCAAGGAGGTGAAAGACCTGTATACTGAAAACTGTAAGATGTTAATAAAAGAAATTGAAGAAGTTGCAAATAAATAGAAAGATCTCCTATTATTATGGATTGAAAGAATCAATATTGTTAAAATGTCCATACTACCCAAAGCAATTTACATATTCACTGCAATCCCTATCAGATTTCCAATGGTATTTTTCAAAGAAACAGGACAAATAATCCTAAAATTTGTATGGAACCACAAGAAACCCAAATAGCCAAAGAAGTCTTGGGAAAGAACAAAGGCAGCAGTATCATTCTCCCTGATCTCAAATTTTATCACAAAGCTACAATAATTAAAACAATATGGTATTGGCATAAAAATAAGACATACATATCAATGGAACAGAGTCCAGAAATAAGCCCACACGTGGATGGTTAATTAATTTATGACAAAGGAGCCCACGGAAAAGCATAGTCTCTCCAATAAATGTTGTTGGGAAAATTGGACAGCCACATACAAAGGAATGAAACTAGACCACTGTCTTACACCATATGCAAAGAAAAATAACTCAAAATAAATTAAAGACTTGAACATAAGACCTGAAGCCATAAAACTCCTAGAAGAAAACACTGTCCTAGTAGCTCCATAGTCATAGTAAGCTCCTGACTTAGGTCTTAGGGATGATCTTTGAATGTGACACCAAAAGCAAAATCAACAACAGCAAAAATAAGTGGGATTACATCATACTAAAAAGCATCTGCATAGCAAAGGAAATCATCAACAAAATGAAAATTCAAACTATTGAATGGGAAAAAAATATTTGCAAATCATATACCTCATAAAGGGCTATTATCAAAAAAATATAAAGAACTTATACAACATAATAGCAAAAAAAAACAAACCGATTAAAAACAGGCAGGAGATCTTAACAGACATTCTCCCAAATAAAACATACTAATTGCCAGCAGGTACATAATAAGATGCTCAGCATTGTTCATCATCAGGGAAATGCAAATCAAAACCATAATGAGATGTTACTTTACACCTGTTAGAATGGCTATAACAAAAAGACAGACAATAACCAGTGTTGGCAAGAATGTGGAGAAAAGGGAACCCTCACAGACTGTTGGTGGGAATATAAATTGGTGCAGTCACCATTGAAAACAGTATGGAGATTCCTCAAAAATTTTAATATAGAATTACCATATGATATCTAGCAACTCCACTTCTGGATATTTATCCATAATAAATGAAAACACTAACCCAAAAAGACATATGTACCCCCATGTTCACTATAGCATTATTATTTATTTATTTATTGTTTGGTATCATTAATATACAATCACATAAGCAACATTGTGGTTACTAGATTCCCCCCATTATCAAGTCCCCACCACATACCCCATTACAGTCACTGTCCATCAGTGTCACGATAGCATTATTTGTAATAGCCAAGATATGGAAACAACATAAGTGTCTATCAGATGATGAATGGATGAAGAAACTGTTGTATACTTATCTATATATCTGTAAGTATAGATAGATATACATATGGTAGAATATTATTGAGCCAATAAAAATAATGAAATCCTGCCACTTGCAACAACATGGGTAGACTTCAAGAGCATTAAGCTAAGTGAAATAAATCAGAGAAAGACAAATATAATATGGTCTTTCTTACACATGAAATCTAAAAATAAAAAACCAAACCAAACCAAACCAAACAAAAACAAAGTCATAGATACAGAGAATAGATTAGTGGTTGCCAGAGGTAAATGATGGGAGAAATAGGTTAAAAAGGTATAAATTTATTTTTAAAAAATCAATGGATGGATAGATAGATAGATAGATAGATAGATAGATAGATAGATAGATAGATAGATAGACAGATAGATAGACAGACAGAGAGACAGACAGATGGATAGATAGACAGATAGATAATAGGTAGGTTGCTAAGAAGGAATCTTCAGTTGGGACCCATCAGAAGATAAGAGAAACAAGAGTTCATCTGGTATTTGGAGAAGAGGATGCTAAAGATGGCTAGGATACAACTAAACAGTAAAATTTCTTGCTTCACAATTTTGCTTACAGTTTATAGGTAAAAAGACTTGTGTTTCTAGAATTTAGCAGATTTTAGGCCTGCTTTGCAGTAGGAACTCCACAGCAGGCTTGAATGCTGCTGTAGTCTTCCTCGTTTCTGTGATCAGTATTTAAATCCAGCCCTTGACAGCCTCTAACAGAAATGTGCATTTGCATGGGACAGAGAAAAATGAGACAGATATACTTGTAGGTCACTTTTGAACAAGTGTGCTCTCGTACTACAGCAAGATAGTGTCTTACCTGTTCTCCTTTATCCCCTTTCTGACCAGGTGAGCCCGGAGTTCCTGGTAATCCTGCTTCTCCCTGAGCAAAAACAAATTTCTGTTATCAAACATTCTGTCACACTGAGCTAAAGACAAATGGCTTATAAACATGGAGCTGACAAAGTAAGATAAAGCTGTGCTGTCCTCTGAGCTGATGCCGGTCACTCTGTAGGAAGTCCTTCTTCCCTTGTTCACGGGCTCACTACGCTCCCTCTTCAAATGCCGTTTAGCACCGTCTGTTCCATGAGACCTTCCATGGACGGGGACACATGCTGATCCTGACTCTTGCCCTGCCTGCCTCTTACTACACTGTAGTGGTCACTGAAGGAAATGTACGGTTCCTCTAAATCTGCACCTCACCCCATCCCCATCCCTCCAGCCAGGAGTGAAGTGGTGGCAGGATATGGTAACTCTAAGGGTGTGCACTAAGCCACAGTGACGGGACATTCTGCCTTAGGAACTGGGCAAGTTTTCTTTTTCCTTTCTTTTCCTCAGGTACGGGCCTAGGAGAAAGCCATCAAGAGATCAGTCAGCCTACTTTCAGCACAGAACTCATGACTGCCACTAACATCCACAAAATGCATCTCTGTAGATCCACGGGCCCAGCCTTCCTGACTAGGGCCCACCCCGGTGTAAGTGAAACAAGCTCTTTGAGTAATGACAGAGCCCCTGTGCGTTTTCCCCACACAAGCTATGGTGCAAGGAGATCGCTGGTTCGCTGTCTGAGGACTCCGGACAGTCTCCACACAACAGAGAAATACTTTGCAGAGTATCTTTGTGTGTGTGAGGAGCAGGCACTGTGTTCCTTCAGTTGTGGCTCCCAGAACCCAAGCCTACTCCTGGCACATGCCAAGCCCTTCGTACTGGTCTGTTGCACAGGTGTTTGCCCCTTCACCTTTCTATTTATTCTAACTCACAACCTGGAAAGAAGGTCACATAGCCTCAGAACTATCCAGACAAAAATCCAGGAAATCCTATCCCCACCTCCCTTCTAACTCACCCCACTACTGAGTGGCTTATGCATTTGATTGACCGCGCACTGGAGGGCAGGACGCGTGCTGGGCACCAGGGCCTCACTCTCGCGGCCTGGCGCACTCTGCGGATCGGCTCTTCTGCGGGCACAGACGGAAGCTAGCATACCTTGCTGGGGGGGCACCGGCATTGGTCTGGAGGTCCCTGCTTTGCCGGCAGGTACGTGGACACTTTGCTAGTATGAGCGGGAACCAGCGATACCGCGGCGCCACCGGGGCCATCCTGCTCTGGACACTAAAACCCGAAAAAGAGGCTTTAGGAAACAGAGTCAATTCCAGACATTCTGACATTACAAATACGGGCTCCTGCCAAACTAGGGATGACAGGGGTTACCTGCAAGGGCTGCCTTCTAATTAACCGAAACTCGGCACTAGCGTGTGAAAGTTCATAACGCCTTTGCTCTTTCACTTTTATTTAATTTTCTTTATTTAAAAATAAAATCCCCCCATGCATTTTATTCTCTGACAACACATTAGATATACATTAAAATGTTGGTTTTGGTGAGAAATTCTAAAGCTATTATAAATGATTTTATGACAAATACAGTAGAATCCAACATTTAAAATAAATGTATACAAATTACATCAGCATATGAGTTTTGGGAAAAAACATTTAAAATAAAAAACAAAAAAATGTAATTTGAGCTTTTAAAAAACATTGTTTACTTCAACAAACATTGTTCAACTTACTTAAAATCAAGATGATTTTAAAGGCTTGTACAAGTAGAAAATAAATTATTTTTACACTCTAAATGGTATGTAATTGATAAAGTATATCTTATTCCAGCCCATCATCCTTTAAAGTTATTAAAATGCCTCCATTGTAACAGACAAGTGGTGAATTTTATACTGATCCAGTGAGTTCAGAACATGTGGGACAACACGAAGTGAAATTTGCTTAAAAAGCAATGAATTATCCCCCCAAAATTAATTCAGGTGGAGATTCTAAAGACAATAAATGCAATAAATGTCTCCTGTTATGTTTTTCATAGCTGGAGATAAAATCCTACTTTCTTTTCTGCTCTTTAAAACTAACTCCTAAATAATCTCTTAAAAACATTATTTTTTTTTTTTGTAATTTGTGAGGTCATGTCACTGCTTTTAATTATCAAGTTAATCCATCAAATCCATCACCTTCCTTAGTTTTCTCATAATTTGAATGGAAAATGTCTATTATGTGATAACACAGACTGGTGACTATTGGTCAAGAAAATAATATTTAGATATGTCAAACATCATTATGTTACTTTTCAATCAGGGAAAATTATTCTTTTTAGATCCTACATCAAAAAAGCTTAATTCATATAAAAAAAAAAGACTTGGAGAACTAACATCTTCAAGTTTAAATGTGTGGCTCTAGGAAGTCCAGGTATTTCAAGTCTAGAGATTGTTATTCTAAATTATCTTTTTAGATATTCACAGAAAGACACTTGGCTGGCTTTCATTTTACTTGGAATGAGAGGCATACATCAGGTTGGAGATGTGCTTTATAAAACCAAGTTACATAAGCAAAACATATAATTTGGAAAAACTAAGCTGTGCTTTACTTAGTGGGCCGTGTTATTGTTTTACTATCCATAATAAGCAATAGAAATTAAAAATATTTTTGAAATGCTAAACTATTGATAAAATTTTCATATATTTTTTGATGGTAAGTGTAGAACTTCTGAGAAATCTAAGATACAAAGAAAAACATTTCCACCTTTTACTTCTACTTTCCACATATTCTCCCTGTGGACTTTTTAGAATTAGTCCCTTTCACACACTTCTTTGACACACTCTAGAAGTGGATAAATTAACAAGTCAAGACATAACATTTGTACTGTCTTCTACAAACAAAGCACTAGGAATAAAAGGGTATAAAAACATAACTCCCTTCCATGTGTTTAAAATGTAATTGACTAAGTTAAAGGCAAATGTGATTGTATCTAAGCTGTAGGAGGCCACACATGATCATCACAATGAGATATAAAAAGTAGTGAATTCAGTATTTTTTTTTCTATGGAAGATTGCTACAAGAAAGCAGGAGTAGCACAGTTCATTTGGGAATATTAAGAACAGGAGGCTATGGAACTGGATTTATGTTCTGTGGCCAACAGAGAGTGACCAGGGGCTTTGAGATGGACAGAGGGCAGGGAATGTGTCTTATTCGTGTCTGCTAGCCCTGTTCCCTGGCAACACCTCTAGAAGATCAACGTTTTCGAGTAATAAATGTTTAGTGGGAGAAAGTCAACGAATATGCAAAGCAGTGATTCAGAAACTTATTCTGGTTATGCTGGGAAGAAAACGAACTAGAGACCCAGAAGGCAGTTGACAGCATTGCACACCAGCCCAGGCTGAGGTGGAGGGACGGTAACCGGGTGTAGGGAGGTGCAGGTGGAAGCCTATCCCAAAGACAACCACCCAGGATGGGAGACAGGCGGGGAGAGGGAAATGAGTGAGAACTTAAAACCCCTGTAACTGGAAAATGATGATGCTACTGTCAGAACATAGCTTAGGGAGAAAGGCATAAATTCTCTCTCACATACGTGGAGCCCAAAATGAGGATATATCATTCCTGAAGTTCCAGATGAAACTGGGATTAAAACTGGGAAAAGAAACTGTGGGGGAACACTAGGAAGGGCCTCTTACATGGAACAGACGGCTCACCGGGCTTCAGCAGAGACATTCAGCGCTGCCCTGCTTTTGGACTCTGCACAGACTAAGAAACTGGCATTCTACATTCTTCACGTGCCAAGAAGATTGATTTACCTTAGAATCTGATATGCCACAACATGTTTCTTGAGCTATGACGTTTGAGCTGCAGTAGATTTTCAGTTGGTGAAGTTCAATCTATTAAAAAATTAGTGATAAGACACATCATTACTTTTTTGAAAATCATATTTAGATACTTAAGAACTCTGGTAATTGAACTGGAAAGAGAAATGAGGATGATACAAATGAATTACTATTAGCTGTTTTTAATGTTTTTATTTAATTTTGGATTCATGATTTTATGGATCATTAGAGAAACAGACATAGAGTCTAGTTTTGAAGATGTATACATAAAGGGGAGCAGGTAATGAAAACACCAGCACATCTTTGCTAGTTGTCTCAAACAATAAAAAGAAGTATTTGATTTCAAAAAAAGGTATTATGAGGAACTACAATAAAGTATGTCCACAAAATGGAGAATATTTCAAAGTCACAAATTCTGGAGAAAAAATAAAGTCAAGGTATGAGCACATGATGGAAAAGGCTTTATCTGAAGTTCCAGACCTATTTGAGGCACTGAAACAGATGCTCACTTTCTAATAAGAAACAGTGTCTACTTTTGATCTATTTTCACAATCCTAATACCTATGGATTTTGTATTATATTGATATAACCTGCAGCGAGACTCACACTCTTTTTACAAAAATAATAGATTCCTTCTATTTGTTCAGCAGATTCATGCTTTTTGGCATTTGGACGTGAAATTAAAAGTAGTTCAAGGAAAGTAGAATCATGCCTTTAAATGCAAGTTCAAACAACCATGTAAGAGAAAGTGGATAGTACACACTACTGATACAACTTTAATAGGATAGATGTGTCAATAGGCTATTTTAAATTAGTTTGTGGTTACCAATTTAATAATTTAATTAACAATTAGTCATAAGATGAACTGACTTGTAGCACAGGTCAAGAACAACTCTTCTCTCCCCTCCCACCTTCCTCTCTGTCTCTCTGCACCTCCTTCTCTGTCTCCCAACATAAAAGCTAGATTTGCATTACTTTGAGGTTGATAAGTACTTTCTATAGAAGATGCAACTGTAATATTATAATAATTAATCCCACAATATTAGAAAGCAGATAACTGCAGTTAGTTCTGAATCTCTACCCTAACACCAAAAAAAGCAGAAGGGAGGGAAAAACTGTAACTATGACTGTACGCTGAGATGAACAAAATCAATTCAGCTCATAAAAAGTATTAAGAACTCGAGACATCTTATAGATTCAAGAGCAACCTAAGATTTGCAGTCAATGCAAAATTATGAGATGAAACGGAACTGATTTCTGTAACTTTTTGCAAGTTATTGAAGTTAACTTTTATTTACAAAGTTTAAATACACTCTTACATAGTCTAATGAAAGGCAGTAATATATTCACGTAGAATGAAGAATGGGGATGTCAATTAATTAATATTCTTAACAAAAATTAATTTATCACCATCAATATTTTCAAAACAACCAATAAATATTAAAGTTCTATTAAGTACCTTCTACTGTACTGGGTCTTTCATATGAATTATTTTACTTAACTGAAGATAGATGATCAATTTTTGACAGATTAGAACTCAATCAAGTATGGTATTACAACTATAATTAGCCTAGTTTAATCACTCTTTTTCATTCATTTGGTACTTGTGAATCCCTCATTGACACAGTGCTTTAAAAGGAGAATGTTTAGGGCTAAGTCTGTACTTGTCACACAGGATTTGTTAGTTAAAATAAAAATTCTTTATATCAGTATTGTCACCTCTTTCTCACAAAAGCACATGGCTAGTGAATGTAAAATAAAACCCAATCATCAGAATTTTTAAGAATAATGTTAATTCTGAATAACCAAAACATTTTTATATTACAACAAATCTTAAGAATCACAGAGCTTATATGGAGATGATAAAAAATTAGTCCATTTAAAGTTTAAGGACCAAGAATCTTTAAAAAATGAAGCATGTATTTTATTTGTATATTTAACTTCAACAGTGACTATCTCTTAAAAGGGTTGAATTGTTGTGATATGGCTTTAATTTTATCCTCAAATACACTAAAGTTCTGCATTAAACTAAGAACCACTGTGACACTACAATTTTCATAGTTTGTCTTTTTATAAGAACACACCTGATATTCTTCAGCCTCAGATTCTGGGATGAATTATTTCTTAATACTGCTTCATTGGCAGCTACCATTTACTAGCAGAGACTTTAACCCTCCCAGAGCCTTCAAGATCTTTGCAAGCAGAAGAAGCAGGTTGGTGAGTTTGTTCCCACTCTCTTATGCAAGGGCTGAGTGACGTGTCTGATCCTGAATATATGAATGAATAAACAGAGAACTGACCCCATACTAGGCACACACCCTACCCAATTATAAGTAGTAACTCTACCAACACTATTTTATAACTGAGGATACTGAGACTCAGATAAATTAACGGGTAACAAGATAAATTAGTAGATCATAACAGTTAAGCAGATGTGTTAGGATTTACTCATAAACCATAACCATGTAACTGCATCTGTCTGTTCCCCAAGCCAGCGCAGGCTCCATGAGGCCATAATATCTTGACTCCAGAACTGGCTTCTCCTGACAGCCTATTTTGTTGGCTATCACTGAGCCCTAGTTATGACATTCTCACTGACTTATTCACTCTAAGAGAAGATAGTTTGAAAATAATATTTTATTGAAAAGACATATACATATACAATATCTAGCGAGGCATCAACTATATAACTATGATTCCTTCCACAAGGACCTTGAGAAACAACACACTGGCCAAATAAGTATCTGCACAAAATTTTACTTTTGAAATAAAATTGAACTGTGAAATTCTGTGTGTTCACTAGTAATTCCTATTGGTGATCTGCTTTCAGATTACTTTTGCAGATTTTCTCATTATTCTATCCATAAGAAAATGTAAAATCATAAAATTTATAGATACTTCACTACATAAAGGCCTTCTTCTTTAGGGAAATTAAGAATAGGTCTATATGACCTGAGCGTCAAATGTAATTTTTAAAGGAACTTTTCATCTGAAAGGGTTTTACTAGCCAATTGTTCTCACCCAAATGACCTACTGATATAATTAATGGCTACATTTCAGTTTAACAGAACCCTGGAAAACCATTATAAGCTTTTGAAAAACAGTCTTCAATATAAAACAGTTGTGATTCTGAGGATGAATAAATAGCTTATTGTTCTTTAATGGAAACATCAGATAATCTGGAACCATTTAAATTTCATCTTTTTCCAGTCCTTTCTATTCAAAACACATGAGCTTACACCAAGTTTACTTTTCATATCATATTTTTGATTTCTACTAAAATTTAACTGTGATAAACCTATTGTTTAGGGCATGATCTAGTTCTTTTAAATTAACAGCCTGGAAAAATGGTCAAAAATAGATAGAAGATGATATGTGTGAAAATACAGTTGGAAATACACAGCTATACTTCATACATCTGATAGCAAATTAATTTAAACAGTGTTCAGGGACAGTATTACACAGTGGTAAAGCAAAGAGGTTTTAGTAAGTTATTTTAAGTTAGAAATTTTACTAGTTCTCTTTTACAACCACCACCACAACTCACATCCACGGGCTTGCCATCTGAAGCCCGTGCAGCAATAATGGTCCATCCACGGACGTCCACAGCATCCTTTTCATCAGTTTGCCAGCTTGCAATTAAATTACAATCCATATAGAGTGAGATGCCCCGGGCCTGTATACCGATGCCGAGTTTATGCCACTGGCGATCGAACAAAGGACGGAGTTCTCGATTTTTAAAAATGTAGTTCAACACATCTCCCTTGGCTGCTCGGACTGTAAATTCCACCACTTTTTTTCCACCATCAACTACTATAGAGACCTGCAAAAATGTAAATTACCATTAAATGTTCTAAAATCAGTGTTCAAAGTTATTAAAGCAACCAAATAGAGACTCAAGAGACACGTAGTAAAATGTTGTAGATGATACCTGTGTCCACGAGATTTGTTAACAAAAAAGCAGCAAACGTCTAGCTACAAAAGTGGTTTAAATATGGGTATTCAGGTGACTGCAATATGCTCCTTTTTTGAGAGAATGTCTATGAGTATATATATGTGTGTGTGTTTGTGTATGGGCATGTGTGATTGTATGTACATATATAAAGTATATGTATATATGTCAAATATATGCATAATATATATGAAGTATTTATATATGAATTCTGTATGAATAGTTCAAGATTTAAATGTTACTCACTTTAAAAGAATAAGAATATGATCTCTTAGCATCGAAGCTGAAATAACTTCTTTAACCCTTAATGATTTGCATGGTACAGAGAAAATGCATTTTATGGAGGACATACTCTTTCAGCTCAGCTCCTTTTTCCATCATAAGATTTTGACTACAGTAACAGTTTAAAAGACCAGTAAAGTGAAAAACATCACAATGGGTATGTATGGAAATAAAACCCAACGCATGGTGCAGTAAGTAATAATGAGGTACATCTCCCCTCCTTGGAGTACCCCTTTTCTGCCCAGATGCTATCACGTGCAAAAGTACCCCTAGATTCCTGATCTCTGCATGCCCCATTTTGGGGAGCTGCTCTCTCTGTGCTCCCACAGTTTCCACCCAACCTTGAGTTCACCTCTACCACTGCCCTTGTCACACTGTGATTATGTCTCGTGGGTAGTTCGCCCAGAGGACATTCCCTTAGGACTTATGAGCCCTCAGAATTGGAATCATGCTTTCTTAATCTCTTATCTTTGTCACTAATTAGCAAAGACCATGTGTTCAATAAATTTTGACTGATGGAATCAATATTTACATCTCTTCTCTTAATTCATTAAGGATTTTCAGATGAAACAACGAATAGCTTTAAAAATAATAAACATCATAAATGATAGGAGGTAAATAATTTACTACTGAAGTGGACTTAGTGTCAATGAAGCAGTTGGGAAGGAAAGGCAGTTTGAGTGTCTAGAAAAAATATGAACCTAGAAGTAAAAAAATAAAAACAAAAACTAAACTTGCCTCACCCACCATGCTCTCCCATTATGGATCTCAGCAAGATCAGCCCAACAACGAGCATACCTGAACGTCCCTATCGATGGTTCGTCTAAAAAGCAGAATATTTGGATACTAGATCTGCTCCCAAATTTGTGCACACAGTTCCAAGATTCAACTGGCCTGATCACAGAAGAGAAAACTGATCGGCAGAAAACCCCATGGGTTCCTTACCTGTGGCATATTCTGCTGGCTTAACACCTGCCACAAAAACCACCGGTCCTTTTTGGTGCTTCTCCTTACACGGAGTGTGGCTGTTATGCTGTACTCTGCAGGAAGGCCTCTGGGAAAGATCTTACTGGGGGAGGAAACCAAAGAACTGTTGTGGGACAGTTGAATATGGCAAGGAAAGACAATCTAGGTAAGTAGTTCTAGGTAACACAATAGCTGTCATATTTTTCTTACTGAATTTTTAATTCATTATGCATTTTATAGTAATCTGCCTAATGGATATATAGAAGCAGCCATGTCTCCACTATCCATAGAATTTTTATCCTTGTTCTTTCTTTTCCAAAAAATGTCTGCTAAGGTGTTTTTAAAGCCTGGGCTGTGTAAAAGCAGGCCAGTAGACTATGGTACTATGTTGTGATATTCCCTTACTCAACAAGATATTCCAGCAGAGGAGAGTCTCAGAATTCACTATGATCTGGCAAATACTAGAGATTTATAAAGGAGATAAATAGTCCCCCTCAGTTTTTTTCAGTAGAGAGAAGTATAGAGCATGTCAAAGAAAACTGCTGACAGTTAAATGTCTATTTTCCAAAGAAGTTGTATGATATTAAACTCTTGCAAATGAGTTCCTAATACTAATTTCTTAGTATCAAATTAAGACTGATACTGACTAAAAACAAAGAGTTTTTAGCTTATTTCTCACTCCTACAGAAAATAAAATAAGCAAATTCTTTTCACATAGCAGAGAGCAGCCAATAGACAGTCCAAATGTCCTTGTTTCAAAGTATGGGTCTCACCGGTCCCATGAAGAAACTTGGAGAAAAAAATTCACAATGAACATAAATTGTCTTTAGACTTTCATTGGAAAACAAGTAGAAATAAACTCCTCCAAGCAAACTTTTAAATTTATCTTTATTGTATGAAAAAAACTCCACAAGGCAGGAATCTTGCCTATCTTTTAAAAAAATCATGAGGAATAGTAGGTAAGAATTCTCTTAAGGACCAACACAGCCAGAAGTAGTAAACATAACACCATGCACTGAGATGGTAACTACTAACTTTGAAGATTATACTAAGGTCTACTGAAACTGCCAACCGCTTTGTCATGGAGAATTCTGAAATTCTGGTTTTACTCTTTGTGTTAAAGATGAAGGCACATGTAGTAGGAAAATCAGGGGAAAAAATATGAGAAAGCTGTGCTGGTTGAAAGTTTTATTTACTTGTTTAAACACACACATACACACATAAATGAGTGTGTCTTCTTCTTTGAGGATATATTAAAAAGAGAGGCAACTGACTTTACTGCATCTACATTATGAGCAAGTGATTAACAAATTGTTTGTTTTCCACCCCATCAAAGTAAAGGAAAGCTTCTAATATGGAACTTTCTGGAAAGTCACTGGTATTAAAATGAATTTACAATGACCATTATTGTACTGGCTTAAGCAATTTTGTTCATTAAAACATAAACAAACTAGGCTTTGATGCCTGCTATTCTTTTGGGGACCAGCTATAAACCTGAAAGGTAGGCATAGGTAGAGGTGAGAGGTGACACCAAAATATACACTTCCAAATGGAAATCATGTGAACTCTGTAGTTGCATCAAAAGCGCTTTTAAAAAGGAAACCTCAACTCATATAGAAGGTCCCCCACCCCCAACCACATGGAATAATTTGTGTCTCCATCTTACTTCCAATTTCCTGTTTCCTTGTATCACTCTCCATATTGATGCTGTTAGGATTGTATCTCAAACATTTGGGAATTTGACAGTATTATTTCCTGTTTTTTTTTTCTTACATTCACTACATTTAAGCACATCTTTCAATATGGGTTGCGCATTACTGAGAAATATTTTTTATAAGGTTTATTATAATTTTCTCTTATCCCCTCTTTCAGGAACTCCTTTTTTAGACAATTGTCCAACTCCTATATTAATAATATAGTTTTCTTATCCTTTTCTTATATTTTTCCATCTCCTTATTTATTCTATTTTCTGGGATGTTTCCCTGATTTATTTTCCAATCCTTCTATCCAACACCAGTTTTTTTTTTATTTCCAAGATTCTCTTTTGTTCTTTTTTCCAAAATATACCCAATGTAGTACTTTACTCCATCTCCAATGTCATCAATTAGGTAGACTTGTAAATGTTTTTCTCTGCATCCTTGAATATCTCCATTTCATCAAGGTTAGTTTTCCTGTTTGATAGTTCGGTCTTTCTCATGTTGGAAGCTATACTCTAATTTCTGGTGATTTTTTTTGTAACCCATATATTTTAAGAATGAAGCACTGAAACTTCAATTGCAAACTTGATGTATGCTGGCTGGCCAAGTGATGACAAACAGTCTTCACTGTATAGCATGATCAGCTAGCAGATTTCATTGAGAACCCCTCAAATGTTAATATAGGGAGATTTCTCTAGGGACATTCCATTCTGTTTCTCTACGGAAGAATCCTTCTATTTCCCACATGGCACATACTATTCACCCAGCTGCAGGCATTCTGGAAGCAGGGTGGGTATACGGGAGGCCCACAGTTCAGGATAGAATTTTAGTTTATCTCTCTGTTTTTTGGTGCCATGTCTCCTTCCTGCCGTCACTATCCTACTAATCCTTAGTTGGGAGAATCTCTGGCTCAGTTTCTCTTGTAACAAACCTTTCACCTCTTTTCTGGTTGGAAGAGGAAAGAGGAGGTCTCCTGGCAGTCCTGTTTCCACTGCACACGTACATACACACCTCACCAGCTTCTATACAGGCTGGCTCCTCCTAGCAATGTCTCAGGTGTCCAGCAAGGTACACTGGCCCACATCGCACCAGTATTCCCAGCCCTGCAATATGCAGGTTCTAAATTCTTCCTGTCTTTTGAGTCGGTTATCAGTCTTCCAACTTCTGGATGTCTTCTACAATACTTTCTATATTGTAATCTTCCTTCCTCTGTTGTTCCATCTCCCATTCTAAAGTCACGTTTGCATTTTAGAGGCTTCAATAGCTTTTAAATCTTCAGTTGCTCCCTCAACAGTACCCCTTTTATCTTATCTTGGTTTACAAATATATGCATGTCTTATCCCCTGCTATAAAATAGACAAAACTTCCTCCAACCTTCCTATACCATTATATTACCTCCCCTTCTATCCAATCCTTCTATCCAAACCTACCTCAATCCTTCTGTAGGTTTTAACACTGAAAACATCCATTCTTTATTGATATAAACCAAGGGTCACAACCACATAGCTATAGGGCCTAGCCAATAAACTGGAATGTAAGCTTCCTTAAGTTCTTTGTTTATCCTGCCCACCCCAGCATTTACAAGAACAGTGCCTGCAAGGTAAGTGAGTACTCAACAAATGTTATTAAATGAATCAAGTAATGAATTGAACTCAGATATAAGCAATCTAAAACACACAAACACACACATACACACAACCCTCTCATTCTGGCTTTGGTTTTTTCATCTTGGATAGAAGTGTGCATATAAGAAATTGTCACATTCCTCTTAAAATTTATTTAGGAAAAACAAATAGAGCAGGTGAGTTAATAATAGCAACTGATATTGTTCTCATGCAGAGGACATGTGTGGATCAAGGGAAACTGAGCCCATCTACAGGGGCAGCTGCTATTTGGCTCCAGCCAACTTCCATACCATCTGGGAATGTGGATCCAGCATTGCCAGACCACCCCATTTTTAAAGAGAAGCCAAATGCCCAGACTTTTATCTGAAAAGTTTACAGTTTTAATTTTGGCACTGTCCAGACCAGTATGTAAACCAAACAAAAAGAGTGACTTCTAGTTTGCTGAATATTCACCATGTGCAGAGCACTGTGAGGCTTACAAAGACAGAGAAAGGAAAGCTCCTGCCCTGTTTCTTAAAATTAGTTGAGAGAGGGAAAACATCCACAGAAAAGATCAGGTAATGATATAAATGGGAAGAGAGTGGGCAAATACAGTGCATGGCTCAAACTAGAACTCAGAGTGGTGAATAGAAAACCTAGTGTTAGGAATGGAACTGCTTTTAAATCCTGCAACAGCAGGGTGGTTCAGTCCTTTTAAGTTTATTGAGACTTCCTATGTTTAACATATGGCCTATCCTGGAGAATGTTCCATGTACACTTGAGAAGAATGTGTATTCTGCCGTTACTGAGTGAAATGTTCTACAGTCTGTTTGGTCTAATTAGCTTAGAGATTTGTTCATATCTTCTATTTCTTTATTGATTTTCTGGCTAATGTTTTATCAATTTTGAACATGAGGTACTGAAGTCTTCAACAATTATTTTTGAATTATCTGTTTCTCCTTCCAAATCTGTCAGTTTCTGCTTCAGGAATTTTGGGGCTTTGTTGTTGGGTACGTATATGTTTATAATTGTTATATCATCTTGATGGATTAACACTCTTATTATCAAAACACCTTTCCATGTCTCTTTAACAGCCTTTCCTTAAAATCTATTTTGTCTGATATTTGTGCTATGGGCTTAATTGTGTCTCCCTAGAATTCATTTGCTGAAGCCCTAACCCTCATTTGGAGATGGGGTCTTTGGGGAGTGATTACATAAGGTCATGAGGTTGAGATCCTCAAGACAGAATAAGTGCCCTTGTAAGAAGAGACCAAAGGACTCCCTGTCTCCCTTTCTCTCTCTCCCCCTCTCCTGTGTAAGGATACAGAGAAAAGGCTGCCATCTGCAAGTCAGAAAGGGGGCCACTACCAGAACCTAATCATACTGACAATTTGATCTTAGACACCTAGTCTACAGAACTGTGAGAAATAAATTTCTATTATTTAAGCCATCAAGTGTGTGGTACCTTGTATGGCAGCCCAATCTGGCTAAGACAATTAGTGCAGCCACTCAAGTCCTCTTTCAATTTCTGTTTTCATGATGAATATTTTCCCCTTTACCTTATTAATTCCTTTTTTACTTTCACTTTAAATCTAATGTGTATCTCTTTTGACAGGACAGTTTTCTTTTTTTATCCATTCTGCAAATCTTTGCCTTTTTATTTTTTTAATATTTACATTTAACATAATTACTTCTAAGGCTGATTCATATTTGTTACTTTCTATTTGTTTTCTACATATCTTTTGTTTTCTTTAGTTTCTCTATTCCTCCATTACTGCCCTCTTTTGCGTTAAGTAGATATTTTCTAGTGTGCCATTTTAATTCCCTTCTTTTACTATATTTTTTATAGTTATTTTCCTAGTAGTTGCACTGAGGATTACAATTAACATATTAAATCTGCAACAATCTAGTTCAGATACCAATTTAATTTCAATAGCATATAAAAATATTGCTCCTATATAGCTATTTTCTCTTCCTTTCTTTGTGCTTTGTTATATAAGCTCTCTTTAGATTTTTATATACCCATCAACATAGATGTATAATTACTGTTTTTTATGTTTATTTATATGACTGTAAAAATATATTTATTCTATCTTTTATATTTAGCTTTGTAATGAATTTTACTGGCACTCTTTAGTTCTTTGTGTAAATTTGAGTTACTGTCTAGTTTCTGTTCATTAAGTCTAAAGGAACACTATTGGTATTTCTTGTAGGGCAGATTTTCAAGTGACAAATTCTGTTTATAATCTAGAAATGTCTTAGTTTCATCTTCACTTTTAAAGGACAGTTTTGCTGGATATAGAATCTTGATTGGTATCCTTTCTCCTTCAGAACTTTGATGTGTCATCCCATTGCCTTCTGCCCTTCATGATTTCTGATGGGAAATCAGTTTACTGCTTTTGCAAACCTCTTATACATAACAAACTACTTTTCTCTTGATCCTATCAAGTTTCTCTCTGCTTTTGGAAGTGAGTAGGTGTAGCTCTCTTTGAGTTTATCCTACTTGGAATTTGTTGAGTTTCTTGAATGTAGAGATTAATAGTTTTTATCAAATTTAGGAATTTTTCATCTACTATTTATTCAAATATTCTTTCTGTCCCTTTCTTTCCTAAGACTATTACACTTATGTTGGTATGATTGATGGTGTCACACAGGTCTCTGAGTCTCTGTTTATTTTTCTTCATTCCATTTTTTAGTTGTTGTTCCTCATAACAGATCATTTCAATTAACTTATTTCAAATTCTCTAATTCTTCGGCCACCTCAAATATGCTTTTGAGCCCTCTTGTAAATTTTTCATTTTCAACCCCAATTTTTTGTGATTTTCAACCCCCAATTTTTTATTTGCTTCTTAATAATTCCTATCTATTTCTTGGTATTCTCAATTTGGTGAAACATCATTTTTATAGTTTTCTTTAGTTCATTGGGTAGTTCAGTTATCTGAACATATTTGAAATAGCTGATTTAAAGTCTTTACCGAGTAAGTCCAATACCTAGGTTTCCTCAAGAGCAGTTTTTATTAACTGCTTTTTTTTAATCTGCATATGGGCCACACCTTATTTCTTTCCATATCTTGTAACTTTATAAATTGAAAAGTAGACATTCTATATAATATAATATGGAAACTTTGGAAATCAGATTATTATCCACCCATTAGTAGTTTACTGTTGTTGGTCTTTTATTATTTTTGTTTCCATTGTTGCTGCCAATTTTTAGCTTAGTCATTTTCATGAACTAATTTTGTAAAGTGTGCATTCTTTGTCATGTGTGACCACTGGAGTCTCTGCTTAGTTAGTTTAGTGCTCAGCTAATTATTGAATAGATTAAATGCCTTTGACCTATATGCCTCCCAACCTTCTGCTGAGGGACTACATGTGCATGTTGAAGAAAACCACCGGTGCTCAGACAGCTTACATCTCTCCTTAGCCTTCACTTTATGCCTGCTCAGAGCTTCAAAGTTCACCAGAGCTAACTTTTCAGAAACACCAAAAGATGAAACTCCTGTGGATACACATAGGTGTCTGGAGTCCCCAGATCTGGAGCTTCTAATGCTTTCTATGGATATCTCCTTCCCCTATTTTTCCTTTGAAGTTGTTTTGGTCATCTTCTCACTTGCCCCAATTATAATTGCTGTCTTGGGCAGCTGCAATGATAAACAATTGCTCTTCATTATTTTCAACAAATTTCAGGGTTGGAAAAAGGCTGTTCTTACCAAGCAAGCTCTGAGTCAGGTCAAATAAAGGCAAACCCTGTGAGCAGGGGTTTCCAAGCAACTACCAATCAGGTAAAATAATGGCAGTTATCTTAGAATAGGGTTTTTACTGATCTCTAAACCCATTCTTCCACCTCTAATGGCTGCTAGGCTGCTAGTTTGCACTTGTGATGATGGAATTGTTGGTTTTCAAGTTGGAGACAGATGTGAATAGAACAAGTTAAAATTCACAAATAGTCCCTCAATCTCTCATTAGAGTGTTACAAGCCCTTGGTTAATTTTAAGAGTTTTGAAAAGATTGATGTTGAGCATTTTTGCTTGTGTTTTGATTGCTTTGATGAGCTCTTTCCTTTGCCATCCTGCTGTCATAATCAGTAATATCTGCTTAAACCTTCTAGTTCAGCCCAATTACAAGCTTAAAGCAGCCAACAGAGTGACCTGGGTGAAAATCTCATGAAGCAGAACAATGTAGATAAATCTTGTTCCTATTTCTGACTCACAAAATCATAAAAAATAGTAAGTTGCTGCTTTGTAAGCCATAAGTTTTGTAGTGGTTTGTTACAAAGCAAAAAATATTGAAAGAGCTTTTCTCGTCACTTTCAACTTAGGATTATAGTCATATAGCCACCTGTCACAACTCTTCATGAGACTGAAGACCTTTTGAAGGCAAGAACAACATGTAATCTATCTTAGTATCACCCATGAAGCCTAAGTGCAGTGCCAACAGGACATCTGGAACTATTTGTTAAATGAATGAGTGATCCAGCAAATGAAACAGATAAAAGACATATTAATGTTGACATGGCTCTTTAATACTTCATAAATAAAAATAATATTATTATTTTTCAATAATTTAAAATGTAATTCAAAAATTAAAATGTTTTATATTTCATGAGAGGTTTCTTCTGTGACAAATAATAAAACAAAATACTATTAATATCAACAATGTGAATACACAATAAATATAGTCTCAAAACAAATCAATTATGTTTAAATAAAAATTAATTTTGTCTTAGCCTAAGTCCATAATGGATAAAAATCCTTGTAGTTACTACAGCTCCCTTTCAGAAATTCATATTATGTTTTCAAGGCCAAAAATGACTTTGCTTGCCAAAATTGTAATTTTTCAAGAAAAATTTCTGTACTTGAAAAATAAATATGTGACAAAATATATCTACTCTTGCAGACTATGTTTCTTGCTTATATGACACAAGCACAAACACTTAATGTGCCACAGAATTATTTCTCTGGATCTTGCCAAGGTTTCTATTATGAAAGAAGCCATACTGGATTACTAGTCTGTTACCAGAGAGATATAATGACAGCTTGCTATGTCTAAGATATCCATGCTTGAATATTTTTTATTGGAGTGTAATTTCCTATAAGAAATTCTATCCATTGCCTATTCAGAGATACTCCCATTAAGAAAAATATTGTTGATTCTTACTTGCCATACTCATTCATATATATACATATTGGGCTAGAAATTCTCAGTGGGATATTTTCTACCCTCCCTCCATTTTATACACATTGTATCTAGTTCAAAGCTGTAAATGGAAAATTCATCCATATAAATGAATATTAACTTACACTTGAAGAGCTCAAAGTTTAGTGAAATTTAAGTGCAATTAATCATTTATTTCCCATTATCTACTTTTCTTTACATTAATGAAAGTCACCTATTAGGTAAGAGCAGAGATATACCAGATTAACAAAATATTCCATTTAAAAAAATGTTTTAATGCACTAAGTAAAAGTCATACAGAGCCAAACTAAAGTCAGTCCAAATTATCCAAAGGTGCCAAAGGAAACTTGCCACCCGGGAAGTCCTCTCTACACTAGCCCCTGAGAAGGCCAGTTTTAGAGATAACCTGGAGTGTCTCTGAGGCCTTGTAATTCACAAATTATAGACTTCTTTGAACTTGTAAATTTATTTCAATATTGAAAAAAAAATCTAAAATGTAATTTTCACCTGCTCCCTGAATGTCTATGCGTAGCAGCCCTCTGCTCAGCCATAAAGGGGAAGTAAATGCAATTAAACTGTAGGGTAAGTGTCAGAAGATCAAACAGTGGGGGTCCTTATAATAACCAGTGGAGGCAGAAGGCAAGGTCCAGATCGGAGAACCAGTACCAGTAAGACGGGACCTCAAGTAAAAATTGATTTCATAAGATCTTAACATTACAATGCTTCCCTCTTAGTGTTAAAGTTAAAAGAGATTTTTATTTTCTTCTTTATATTTTCTCTTTCTCAATTTTTTCAGTAAGTATAAATTGTATTAATAATTTTTTAAAAAACTCTACTCTTTTCAATGTAGGAAAAGGTAATCTTAACCTTTAAGATGACCTATACATTAACCTTATATTCTTCAAAGACACAGATGAGGAGAATTATAGTAATATATATATAGTTTTTGCTATTAATGAGTGTTAATGGGTAAGTCATTAAGGCATTAAGGGATGATGAAAGAAACTTCAAGTGAAAATACACTTTCACAGTATTTTCTCCATATGCTTCAAACAGAATATCTAACTATAAAGTACTAGTATCTGTACTCATGGAGCTGGAAAAAATTACAATCTTATTAACCATGAAGGAATTCATTGTATAGGATAATAAAAATAGGTTATATTTGTCTAAATGGCATATCAACTACATTCACTAGATCTTCTTTCCCACTTGAAAAGTGAAAAATCCTTTCCTGGTCAGAATTTACTTAAACTCAGAAAACACAAATAAAATGATGATTTCTAAAAGGTATCTGTGTTACAAGAAAGATCTTGGCATGAGATGCAGGAAAAATTTAATCACTCTGTGTATATATATATATAGAGAGAGAGGGGGGGGAGCGTTATTAAATAGCAGTCCATATCCACTGTCTTCTGTATATGTGACATGAACTCAGAGATAATGACATTCTCCCTAAGAAGTAGTTTCACTGAATAAACCAAAACACCTAATAGTCTACTGTTAGTTTTCTTCTTCTCTGGAAAATGCTTGTGTCTATAAAACATAAGCTCTGTTACCATTATAATGGTCCCTAGATACCAATCATACATCACTAATCAATTGTCTAATAATTAATTCTTGCCTTCAGAAGCATAGAACAGGGATCTGTGGGGATTGTTCTAAAGCAAGGAAATTTAAATGGGGAAGGCATGCAGATGGAAGAATAAATCCAGAGCAGGAAGGCCCCTGGGCAGCCAGACCAAGATGAGATGCCATTGCTGTGAGCCACGGGCAGCAACAGTGTCATCTTAGGCACTGGAAGTTCGAGAGGAAATTTCCAAAATGAAAAGAGGTGATGCCAAAGAGGAGATGTGACCAGGATAACTCACTCCTGACTGTAAGTCCTTGCCTATGCTGGGGACTCACATACTGAAGTCTCTGCTCAGCGGCTTCACTTGAACATTAAAGGTTCATTTAATTTCTCTAATTAAATAACTGGAATTGAACTTTTTGTCTCCTATCAAACACATACCTTTACAAGGATTCCAGATCTCAGTATAAGACGTGGCCATTCACTCAGGTACCCTAGCCAAATACCTAAAGGCCATTCTTGATTCTTACCTTTCCTTTATTATCCCCCATGCCGTCCAGGCCACTGGTACATCTCACTGTCTCTACCACCAGAACAGACCCCGACTCTGCCACTTCTCTGCAGCGCCACTGCCACTCCCTAGTTCAAGCTGCCACATCTCCCCAAGACTCCAACAGTCTCCTCATTGTTCTCCCACCTTTACCTCCCTAAAAGTCTAGGCCACACTCAGCAGCCAGAAGGAGCTTCTAAAATGTAACCCAGTGAGAACGATCTCCTTACTTACAATCTTCCTACAGTGTCCTGTGGCTCCTAAGGCACAACGCCCACGATCGTGGCCCTCCAGGCCCACGTGCTCTGGCCCTGCCCCCCTCTAACATCAGCTCCTATCCAGGCTGAGTGGCACCCATGTGCCCGGGTGTTGTTCCTTGCACACACCAGGCTCATGGAACTCTCAGGCCTTTGGTCTCCCCATGTCCCCTCCTGGGACAGTCATTCCCAGAGTCTTCACTCAGATGGTTTCTCCTCACTGGTCAGGTCAGAGCTCTAAAGTCACTTCCTCTAAAAGGGCCATAGTTGTTCTCGCCTCAGTCATGCCTAACACATGAGCTTGTGTTATTTTCTTCATAGGCTTATCATTACCTGACTTAAAAAAAATGGATTGGTTTACACATACATGGCTTATCTCCAACCTCTATAATGTAATGTCCATGAAAACAGGGGCTCTGCCAGACTTGTTCTAAATCAAGCATCTGGACTAGTCCGTGGTGCACAGACTAGTACTGGCATTCATAAGACTTTGCTCCATTCATGGACATCCTCAGTGATGATTACGACCAGTCCTAGTAGGTGCCAAACACTTAGATTCAGTGTGAAATCTATTCTAGTTTGCATAATGCCTTATAAGGCAATGCTACACTACTTTCAGCAGGAAAACAGGAGGAAAAACTGAGCCGAGCCCCTGGTGATGCTAAAACAGGTCAATCAGCAAGTTTGACACAAAACCTGCCCAGGAACAAACCCAATCAGTATTCTTACTTTCAAAAAAGAAATTTAAAATCTCTATAGGCTGTAGGAAAATGGGATAGCTGCTCCAAGACTTTGCCAAAAGTATCCTTCAGCAGAGGACTTCAGTCCTTGGAAATGTTTCAGTTATAGGAAACCACACATTATAGTTTGGTGTAGTTGTACACTTCTGAAGCTGACAGCAACCTTCACAGTGATTTAGATCAACTATTGTACTTCGTAAGTGGGAAATGAAAGCCACAGAAGTTAAATAACTATCCTACCATCCCTGCCAGACAGAGGTCACGATGGGACTTGAACTCGGGACTCCTAATTCCAAGGTCAGTTTTTTCCAGGATATCAAGTTGCTTGCATCCTCTGGGTTAAGAATAAAATTTCCCTCATCGTTACCAACCTGACTTAATGTCTTAGGACTCTAAGGGAAAAATAAACTCTATTTTTTTGAGTACTGGGACAGGTGGAGAGGAAGGGTGACTGTGCAGATAAATATAAAATACTGATTTCAAGAAATGGATAAATAATCTAAGTGTTTATAACCTTCCTATAATATTAACAACAATAATAAATCATATTTTGGACTTGAGCAAAGTATTTATCATGATATTTGTCATACATCCTAGGTGACCAGTAGCCCTGAGGGATAGGTTATTACAGTTCCTTCCCCTAATCATATTTTGAGCATAGTTCAGGAAGTATCGCAAAGCACACAGTAATATCTTTAAAATAGGTATACCGTCTGTTGGGTTTTAGGAAAGATACGCATGGTACAGAAGTAGATAACCAACTGCAAATATTTTCTCTGTATTCCTCAGAGATGTTTTTAGAAAAATTACAGTTTTCTTCACCAAGGGCATCTTTAAAAATAAATGCCATTTTCAGAAAGTAGTTAAAATTATTAGAATTTTATATATACTAATAACCAAGGCATGTGAAGAAAAGTATGAAGTGTTCTAATAAAAAGTGTCTCTGTGTTTATCCTATTGGTGAGAAGTAATACATTGGGATTTTGATACCTTAGGAAGAATGTCAATGGCATGGTAACTAAAAAGACAATTAATTCCTTACAATATGGAAGTAGTGATCATAAATATACCTATGTCAAGTGATTGCAGAAATAAAGAGAACTCTTAGCACTGATCCTACATTAATGCTTTCCTGGAATAGGGATCAGTGTAAGCTGCCATTCCATTCATCCCGAGGTGTGAAATCAAAGCCTAACAAAGCTATACAACAAGTTAACTTAATGAAGGTGGAGTGGCTGTTCTCTCAGGGGCGAAAGGACATCAACTGAACAAATAATGAGCATTTCCGGCTGTCCAATTAATGAGAAACTAATAAAACTGACCTAGAAGATAAAACTTCATACTCTCTTCCAGATGGGGAGCATTGCAAGCATGGCAAAGCAAGGGAAAATCATAAAACTTAAAAAATAACTCTTTCTTTTAAAGTGCATGCAAATATTTACTAATAAAGATATTTTATAGAGAGATGGAATCAGGGAGTAGATCTCATTTATTCTCCATGATGAGCTTCTGGCGGTTTATTGTGAAGAAAAACAAAGAGCATAACGAAGCTCATAAATTTCCTTCCTTCTTAATATACTAAGTAACTGATAAGTTCATTGTACAGAAAGTTCAATTTGATGCGTTTGTTCAGTAGTCCTCAAAGAATCCTAATTTGTAATGTAGCAAGCAGCATCTCTGTCTCATGTGTAGAAAAAATAAAGGACAAAAACCACAGAATAAAAGGGGATTAGAAAGAAAAACCCATGACTACCAGTTCCTTTTTTGTTCTTTCACTTAACTAAATAATAAAAACACGAGGCAAGGAGTGAAATATGAAAAAGAGGCAAAAAAGATTAACGAACTTCCACAATGTCAGCGCCCATAAAATGAATAGCAAAAGGACATAAGTATTCTAGACAAATTTCATCTTGTAAATGGTATTCTAAAAATTGAGTGTAATACACATTTTGATAGCAATGTGTTTAAGAAGTTCAGTTACGACTTACAACGGTTCCAGGGGTAATTCTTCAACCAGCGCCTTGAAGCAAAGCCCTTTTTTTTTAAAGGTGCTCTTTTAGTGGAGCTGAAGTGAGTTTCCAGATCATATTTAGCAAGACCAATCTTTATTTATTTTTTTGCCTTTCAAATGAAATGGCTAAACGGAAAAAAAAATCTATTTTTAAATATCTAGAACTGGCTTCCAAATTAATTCTTCCATTCTAAAGAAGCGTGAGGCAGGGTTTATGAAGAACTTCCGTATTTACAAGTATCAATGGGGCCTCTGACTTGCTGAGTATCTTCCAGGAAGAGAAACATGATACAGTTCCATTTCCTGAGAGTGAAGTGAGAGATGCTTGGAGTTTATAGTAAGTCGTTTCTTTCCCAGCTGACACCCACCATCACCTGTCACATTACAAGCAGTCTGGATGGCAGTGCCTGGAAGGTTTATCTGAAATGCCTTCCCCCGCCTCCCCCCCGAAGCTGGGGGATGAGATTTGAGTTCCACAGCCACAGAGACTCTGAAATCTTAGCCTTTTTTGGGTTTGCTGAGGGGATCCAGACAGATAGGTTGTTAATAGGAAAACAAAGCGTGGATGACTCTCTAATAATCTTACGCCTGTTGTGATTAGCGCTAGTTTCATTGCGACATTGTAAATGACTTCCTGCCGAAAACAAACCCTCCTCCTAGATGCCATGCAGTCAACAAAAGTCCAGGATGGACCAGAGAAGCTGCTCGGCAGAAAGGATTTGAAGGCTGGTTTTTTTCAGGTGTTCCCCGTTCAGAAGAGATCAATCCTGGGTCCAACCCACCCCCACCCCCAAGAGGTCCTCCGAGTTCTGAGGTGTTCCTCCCGAGTTTGGGGGCGCAGCCCCTGCTTCAGGACAGCCTGGGAGTCACAGACCTAACTGAAAGCCGTGATTTCTCCCAGTGGCAAATACCTAGCTTTTCTCTGAACTAGGGCACCTATGGCATCACTTTATTTTTCAGCAGTTTTGTTGAGGTGTACTTGATATACTCTGGTTTCCCTTCATATTGCAGAAATCTTTCACCTTTTATTTTACTCTTTTTATATGAACACAGTTTAAACCCATAGTCTGGTACATACGTCCTCTCAGAAGAGCATTTTGCTCTTTCAGCCTCCTCAGCCCCTAGGCATCCTCCCTACCTGTGGTCACTAACCACGTGGGATTTCTCACCATTCTTCAAACTGCCTTGACCTTTAAAACCACCACGACACTGCTTCTAACTACCACACACCGGCCCTCTTGGTCACCTGGGAAACTTGTACTTATTCTTCAACCCTCTACTTTCTGCATCCTTTGTGAAGCTTTTCCTAGTTCCCTTAAATTAGCTTCATCTGTTCCCACAGAGTCTATCATACATACATCTAAAGATTGCTACTACATTCCATAATAGCTAATTGTTTGCATATCTCTCTTGCCAGACAGAAAATAACTCAATGGCAGGGACCGTGTCTTTATGCATCCTTAAATCCTCAGGGCCTGGCATATAATGAATGCTCAATGTCATTTGGGAATTGAATGAACTACTTTGCTAGAATTTTTTCTTTCGTTGGCATCAAAGCTGAACTTACAAATAATAGTGACAGTATAGCATGAAATATTTTTTCTATATGGCTCTCACAAACAGAATTTTATATTCTTATCATGTGTAAATTAGAAGAGAGATAGGCAATGTAAATAGAATAGAAAGGATTGCCTAGAATCAATATCCATGAGCTATTGAGCCCCACAGAGGAAAGAATGCCAAGAGTGGATGGAATTATATTTGTTGAACACCCTGTGAGGCTTTGTGCCTAAGAAGTACAGCGTTAGGGTCCAGGGTACAGTTAGAGAGATGGCCAGCAAACCCATCCACCACCCTCCAAAGCATGTGTGTGCACGCACGCACGTGCACACACACACACGATTCAAATATAAGCCGCAAGGCAACGCAGGCATCTGAAGCCATGAGCAGAGGTTGGCTGGGTCCTTTGATACAGCACTTTCATGGAGGAAACTCTCAGCAAATGCAGGGGTGACATGCATTACTAAAGACATTAGAACATAGGAACAGAAGTGTACTTGCTTTTGAACAAGAAGAAATATGCAACACTCTAGGGCTTCCCAAAATAATGAGAGCCACCTTTAGGAGGGAGCCGAGGTTCTACAGCTGTGCTGTCAGAGAGTAGGAATCATAATAATCAAGGCACTGATATCATTTGAACCCATACACTAATGAGACCTGGGAAAATTCAAATAGTTTCTAAGCCAGAATGAGATCAGTATTATATAAAAGTATAAAAATGGTGTACTGGATCAGCAAAGAAAGAAGGGATTTTGCCTGAGGACATGAGCCAGGGCTGTGGTTAGAAGGCAGGATGTGTACTAAGCTTTCTAGGATATGTAGGATTCCAATGGGCAGAAATTGTGGGCAGAATATGACAGAGAGAAATGGGTAAACAGAGGCAGTTTATAGCAATACTTAGGTCATTGGCATTGGACGGTGGTCACCAGTAACTTTGAAAGAGAAATTTCCGTAGTGTTCAAGAAGTCCTGGCCAGATAGGAGTGGGTTAAAGGATGCGTGAGAAAGGAAAAGCAGTCAGTGACATCATTCCTTTGAGAGTCTGGGGAGTAAAAGGCACTGTCAAGGGAAAATGTTTCTAGAACAGGGAAGGGTTAAGTATGTATTTGTAGACTAAGCAGCCAGGATACTATGGAGAGAGGCATTGAGAGAGAAAAGCAAACAGGATTATGGGCGGATCAAGGTCTTAGGGGAGGCTGGCAAGGGGAAGATTAAGAGCGTAAGTAAAGGGGTTAACCTTTGAGAACGGGAGGGTCATTTCTAGAGAGAACAGCTGCAGCAGAAAAATCCTGAGAGAAAGAACAGAAGTTGAGATGGTTCAAGTAGGAGGAGTAACATGGGTAGAAGCATCCAGTCAATTCAATCTCCTTCAAGCAACCAGATATTAAACCTAGGCAGCACTATTCCATATGTCCACGTTCATTAAAATTTTACTGAACTTGTGTCTGCTTCCAGATCACATAGATTCAGTCAAGTGAGAGGAAGATTAAAGTCAATTGTTTGAATATTTTTTTTTAGTTTAAAATTATAAAAATGTCACCGAATCTGGAACAAATGCATTTTAGGAGATATAAGTGCTGACTAAAATGACACAACAGAGAAGGTGTTCCGAGCTCTTCTGAGTCACATAAATAATAGCAGCAGCTTTTGGCTACTATTCTTATTTTTTGATTAGCTATAAGTTGAAAGAACTAAAAATGATAATGATTTATTATCTGACAAATTATTTTCCTTGGTTGATATAAATTTCAAATTTATCACTGAAATTCAAATTGTATCTTAATATCTGATTCTGGTCTGAGAATCCTCATTCAGTGAAATTAGAGCCCTATCAATCTGCAAAAAAAATCCATCAGGTTGTTATAAAGTTATTCTTCAGCATGAATGTAACAAAACATCATGCATTACTATTACTACAATCACTTCTCTGGCTAATAAACAGATTTGAAATCATTGCATAAACGGAGGTTTACAACGACTATAAATCTATACATTTGCAACCACCTACAGTTAATAACTAGTTAATCCTCACAGCATTTTTATGGGCCAAATAAGATTAAAGATAACTTGAAATACTTGCTTACATGAGTTCCTTTGTATTCTCAGAAAACCTGCAGTGTGCACTCCACAGACACATACCTTCCCATCCCCAGCCAAGCTAGTGCTCTGCTCTCCCTTATAAGGTTTGATTCACTGGATAAAAAGATAAGTGAAGAAAGAAGAAATTCTAATATATAATCCCACAGTAATAGATTAATTAATGCCTGTCAAATTGGCCCAAGTCACTACCACAACAGAATACTTTAATTTTATTACTTGATGGTAACATTTGCATTATCATGACTCCTGCAGTACATTTAAGTGGTACTTCACTCTGCTCAAGGTGAATGGCATAAGGACATTTTAAGAAAAGATAATTTACAGGCAATTAGTCATAAGAAGAGGAAATAAACTCTAGAGATATGCTGTATAACACTGTACCTTTGGTCAAAATTAATATATGGTGCATTAAAATATATATTAAAAGGGTAGATCTCATGTTAAATGTTCTTTCTGAAACAAAACAAAATTGACATGAATGTCATAGAATCTATACAGATATGATATTCCCCAAACAGTATTGAATTGTATGAAATTTGAAGTAGGAAAATCACAACTTACTTAAATTTGATAGTAGTATTAAATGCTTCAAAAACTGGTAAATGTAAACACTGAACAGGTAACATTCCATATTACATTACATTTTGGTAGCCATTTCTATGCAAAGCAATTTTGTTACTAGAACATATTAACATTCCCTGAATTTTCTAGAAAAAGGTAAGACAGGTTCTTGTGATAGGTTCTTGTGATGGAGGAATAAATATTTCCATGCATTCTTAAAATCTGTATAATGATACTGTTAGAATTCTGTTCTATCTAATGTCTTCATTTGGCTAACTTGCATGATTTAAAGAACTAAGTAATTGTGAACCTATGAAGCTTTTCTTTTCATTTTAAGAATGTCTGACTTAATGACTCATGTCATATTTTGGCATGACAAACTGTACATAAGGACATACAGTGATGGCATATGAATTGTGTGTAACAGTCATTCAATGTCATATCAAGAGATGGATTCTTTTTAACTAAGTCACTCTTCTTTATATGGAAAACTTATCTACAAAATGACAGAATGCCCACATGAAAATCCATGGGATTTGTAAACAGTCACTCTCTAAAGTTTAATAGAATTGTGAAGTCATCCTCCCAAAACCTTCAGTGATTCGAAGCTTCAGTATCAGAGTTCTGAACATAATTTTGAGCCTCATAATTAATTGGTTTTAAGAACTTGGAGAGGTTCCAAAGGACAGCAGTAAAAATGAAAGATGGTTAGAAAACCAGCCCTTATGAGGAAAAGGTTGAATTTCTGCCTTGTGTGTGATGCTAAAGGAAGTTTAGCCTTTATGAGAGAAGGAGCGGGATTGAGTCCTATAGCCTATGCTTGAATAACAGACGGCAATATATTTCAGTTCCTTCAATAAGGCAAAAGAGAACAGTTTTTCCTTACACCGTGTATCTTGCCAGCAGGTTCTAGGCAGGCAAGACTAGAATAAACCCTCATTCTTTCACCAGTATGATCCCACAGTCCAGTAAAGTACCCAATCCCAAGCTCAATAACGCTTGTTGAATAAGAGCACGACCTCTAGACTATACTGCATGCATTTCAGTGACTGACTGAATGCTACCTCTTAGTCACCCTTCATCAGAACATAAACATTTCAGGAACCCCTAATACCTATGCAGTAAGCTACGGCTTCTATTTGTCCTTGCTGCAAGTTGTTAGTTTAAAAAACAGAATTGAACAACAAAATTTAAAAATGATAATGTATAGTGCTGCTGAAGATCTTGGGTAATATGCATAACAGATGGATAAAGCAAAGACAGGACATAATTAGATGTATTAAGATCTCTAAAATTAACTAGTAATTCCATCTCACAAAATCAATCTTATGGAAATAACCCTAAACACAGAGAAAAACAACTTTCCTGTATGTTGTGGTGTTATTTCTAATAAAAATCTGGAGGTAATATAAAGGTCCATGCAGAAAAGAAATGCCCATGTAGCCATTCAACAGTAGCAAAGCTAAGGTATGGATTCTGTTGCAATATACGTAATACTTTTCCCCGTATTTAGGATTATTTCCAAGAGAACTGTTAAGGTCCAGAGAACCTAAAAAACACTACCCATCTTCCAAATATATACTTTGGGATTTCCTATTTGCTAAGGATTATTATGCTTATAAAAATATGAAAAACAAGTAAGAGTCGCTCCTACCAGCTCTTTTTTCCCTGTGTAAAGCTGTGAAACGAAACAGTGCTTGCTCCCAGAAAGCAGCCACCAATTTAATGAAAGAGACAGAGAGAAAAGACTCCTCTTCACTGGAGATTTATTTATTTGTAAAAAAAAGCTAAGGGGGATCGTATCTGTCAATTACGCTACTGTGTCTAGCAACACTATGCAAGCTCATAAAATCTTATTAAGGTTAATTTTTGTTGACTAACTTTTCACACATAGCTTCATTTCCCCTCTTCTCAGGAACTGTTTCAGTTGCAAAACTCGCCAACTCCTAGGAAATCCTAAATCAGAGAAGCTACAGATGAATCACACATGACCACCCCCTCTCCTCCCCTGTTGTTAATGGGTTACTCTTATCTGCTGAACTCAATATGGCCTCAGAATCCTTCTCAACACAGTTTGCCAAACAGCCACCAGCTATCAATCATAGAACCTGAGAAATAAGGTTCTTTACCATCCTTGAATTCAATAAATCAGAAAATTCATTTCCCTGCTCATTTGAAATGGTTGATTTCCCCACTGGTCAGTCGAAATAAAGGAGTGTTGCCCTTTCATAATCAACAATGTGTGGAAAATCAATATTTATCAACTCTTTTAAAATATCCAATTATTAAGACATTTTTATTTAAAACATGTTTCTATATAAGCAACTAATGAAGGATAAGGTTTATCTGTACCAGGAGAAAAAAGTGTTCATTGCATAAACATGTTTTCTGTATATTTTCTCTCACAACTTCACCATTTTGCCCTGACAATTGCCAAATGACAATTTAAAGATAATCGGAGTATGCTCATCTGGGATATAGTTCTCAGTATGTATAGAAATAATGAATTATTTCTCTTCATAGCCAGGGATACTTGTAGATACAAGAAGCCAAGGAAATTTCCTCTAAGAAGATAATTCTAGAAAACTAAGTAGCATGCCACGCAAAATCTTTTAAAGCCTCCAAATACTTACCATCTGCTATCCCAAGGAATACTGAAGAAACGGACATGGACTTAGAATAAGAGCACACATATAAGGCTCTGCAGATTCCCGTGCGTGCATGCCACCTCTAAGTGCCCGATAATGTTTATAGGGAGGGGCCCTGCAAGAACAGCCTTTGGGATTCCCACACTAAGCCAGGCACAAGGCACTGAGGGCACCTGATAGGTATTTGACCGACACACTCATTAAATCTTTCCCCTCATGCATCTCACCTGAAAGATGCCAAACTATAAAAAAACACTCTCAGGCACAGAAATAAGCCTCATTTTCCACATAAAATAGCATCTGTCTTTTCCCATGCTGATTCTGCAAGGCAGCTTATTTACAGATATATAAATAGCTGCAACTTTACTCCAGTCCCATTGAAAAATCAAAATGGCATCATGCAAGAGAAGCATCCTAGCACACTTGGCTCAATGGGTGAAATGTAGTGGAGGTGAGCCGAGTACTTGAGACTGGCCAGTCAGCTGAACCAGATACCCCTCAGTCTCCTGCAGTGGGGATACCAGGGTTCTGCTCCACAGAGCCAGAGAATTCACTTACATTGATAGGCAAGGGATCGTGCAGTGATTTAGAGCCAAAGGTTGGAATCTAAATGTCTCATCACGCCTAATATTTTTATCAAAAATATTCAAAGAGGAATAGCATTGCCTAAACATGGCAGCAAGGTTTCTAGTGTAACTACTTAAAGTTAGCTAAATCTAAATCTTATATACAGGTCCGATACATTTTTTAAAGTTTTTACTCCAATTCTTTAGCTACCTGGTCAGAATTACAAGGGTTTAAATTGTCAGGAAGAATACAGGAGAGGAAATGCATCTTAATTACTGGAACAGAATTTATTGCCTTTTTAAAATTCATTAATTAAAGTTACCGCCTAGTAGTCAAGAAACATCTGAAACAATATAGATTGATAGATACATATTGATACATATTTATATATATGTACTGTGGGGAAGTTGGGGTTCCTCTGGCCAGGATCCTCACTGAACTTAACCCACCTGATGATGTAACTGGCCTGTTGCTGGGCTACCGCTTCCACACCTTCAGGCAATAAGCTATTATTGTGCTGTACAGAGAGCTCGGCCCAGTGCTCTGGGCGGAGGCGGAGACGCTAGTGCTCGACCTACCGCCGGAGAACAAGCCGGATAATAAACCCTTTCACTCCAAAGAACGTTTTGCTCTCAATTTCTTTGGTCACATTGAATCCATAGTGAACTTGCCTGGGGCTGAAACCCATTGGCAAGACATGTACCTACTGACTTTTCTTTGCTGCATGTAAACACCCAAACATGGAACTGCTGTGCTGTGAGGGGTCAGTCTGCACATGAAGCCACGTCCAAGCATCCCACAGGAGCACAGGTCTGCCTTTCATCTGCTAAAGTGCCCTGACAGCAACCCGTTATATCCCCCCAATATCAAATTGCTTTCTTCCTTAATGCTCTTATTTCTTACCAATTAATGAGCAGTTTACTTTTAAGGAACCATATCATTAAACTAAAAGTATCTAGTGTATCACAAAATAGAAGGTTTAAAAGAAACTTTTCTCAAGGAAAAAGTGAGCTCAGAACCTAGATTATACAGAGTACTCAAGGGGAGGCATCAAGATGATCAATGCTATTTCCCCTTAAGAAATCAAATGCTGAGAGTCTCAATAACTCTGTCCAGTGAGTTAAATATTAGACTACGCACCAGGAAGTGAAAACACTCATATGTGTTTTCACACAAAAACATGTGTTGCTTTCTAAACCAAACAGAATCGCGATGGTTTTCCATGAGTGTATTCGTGAACTGGAACGGCCCTCTTGGGCTCAAAGAGTACATATCATGACCATATATGCTGTATCTACCTTCCTGATGGCTCAGGCTTTCTCGATTACAGTTTATCCATCCTCCAGTTACGTGCAGCCAACCATATGGGGAATTACTGCCCTGCACAGTTGCTGACCAATTGTGAGTATTTAAATTTTAAGTGATTCTTTTTTTTAATCCCAGGTTTATCAGTAGAAAAAGAATAGTAAAAATAACAAAGGAAAACTTGGGTAAATTAATTTTGAAACAAAATAAGTATCAAGACCAAAAAATAGAACTGCAATGGTTTTTCTTACTATGCACTCTACACAATATGTAAGACGAATACCTAACAGCTAAGTTCTTTATTTTAATTTATCATGAAGCACAGTAAATGTAGAACACAATGGTATCAGTCTTTTGTCTCTAAGTTTACATTGCATCTTCTGTTTTAAAGTTCACATTTTAAAATCTGATTTTGGTGATGTCTATTTTAAACATAAATACTATTTCTCTAAAATGAATTTAGTTGCTCTTCTCTAAAGATTATGCCTCTATTTAGTTTATGCCTTTAAAGACTATACACCATAAAACAAGATTAGATTGCAAAGGTTATTAGAGACAATACACACAGAGCCCATTTACCACAGCATTCAAGTGATGATGACACCACTGAGATTTTTTTTAAATCTTAAATTATTTGGAGCCTCTTTAGAAAGTAGTTTACATAGTATTAAAAGGTAAAGAAAAATTGTTACTTACATAGTGTCTCTAATAAGAGGTGTGCTTCCCAATTTGAAACAGGGTTTATCACCTTCACAAAATGCATGTTTCAGAGAAAAGCTCTCTCCTAGGTCAAAACCTGTAAAATGTGACAGATGATTTAATCCAGGAGCAGTTTTATTAAATTTAGCAAGATCACAAGGATATTGATTTTTAAATAGGATTTTTTTAATCCTTATCTACACATTGATTTATTTCAAATAAAATCCTGCTCTTTGGGATTGGCAAATTTCTTGATTTAATTTCTCTCCTTTTAGGAGATAGGTGGATGAACTATGTTTTGAAAGTTTCAAATATTAATTTTCTTTAACCTAGGAATTATCCTAAATAAATAAGCAGAGTAGCTCACTGTAACAGCTGTGATGTCTAAAAACAGAAAATTGATTAAGTAAATAATATTGTAGCCATTCAATTGACATCTAAGTAGCCCTTTTAAAAAAAAGTCATGCTTTAGCAGAGGATATGAACAGACAATTCTCCAAAGAAGAAATTCAGATGGCCAACAGGCACATGAAAAGATGCTCCACATTGCTAATTATCAGGGAAATGCAAATTAAAACCACAATGAAATATCACCTCACACCAGTTAGAATGGCCAGCATTGAAAGGACTAAGAACAAATGCTGGTGAGGATGTGGAGAAAGGGGAACCCTCCTACACTGCTAGTTCAAGCATTGTGGAAAGCAGTATGGAGGTTCCTCAAAAAACTAAAAATAGAAATACCATTTGACCCAGGAATTCCACTCCTAGGAATTTACCCAAAGAATACAAGTTCTCAGATTCAAAAGGACATATGCTCCCCTATATTTAGTGCAGCACTATTTACAATAGCCAAGATATGGAAGCAACCTAAGTGTCCATCAGTACATGAATGGATAAAGAAAGTGTGGTACATATACACAATGGAATACTATTCAGCCTAAGAAAGAAACAAATCCTACCATTTGCAACAACATGGATGGAGCTAGAGGGTATTATGCTCAGTGAAATAAGCCAGGGGGATAAAGACAAGTACCAAATGATTTCCCTCATTTGTGGAGTATAACAATGAAGCAAAACTGAAGGAACAGAACAGCAGCAGACTCACAGACCCCAAGAAGGGACTAGCGATTACCAAAGGGGAGGGGTCGGGGAGGGTGAGAGGAGAGGGAGGGAGAAGGGGATTGAGGGGTATTATGATTGGCACACATGGTGTGGCACGGAGGATCATGGAGAAGACAGTGTGGCACAGAGAAGGCAGACAGTGACTCTGTGGCATCTTACTACACTGACAGACAGTGATTGCAGTGGGGAATTGGGGGGGAATCGATAATATGGGTGAATGTAGTAACCACAATGTTTTTCATGTGAAACCTTCATAAGAGTGTATATCAATGATACCTTAATAAAAAAAAGTCATGCTTTAGAAGAATATATGTTGATGTGGGGAAATGCTTGGGTTCAGATGCTCTATCTGTATTATGATTGTTATGTGTGTGTGCATGAGACAGATTGAGAGGGAAAGCAGGTGAGGATGAAGGGAAGAAAGAGAAAGACAGGAATGTTATACCAAAATGGAATCATGACTATATTTGGGTAGGGAGATCTTTCTCATAAATTTTCTTTCTTTTTTCCAAATTTCTACTATGACTACAACTTTAAAATTTTTAAATAACATTTTTCTCCAAGAGGTTGAGTTGCTGTTGCTCTTAGCTTAAACAACATTGAACTCTGCTCTCAGCATTTTTTTCTACATCATGCATCTTCTTTGCTCTTAATTTCTTATATTGATGTTATCATCTTAAAGTACAATGTCAATCACATGCAATATATTGCATATTTAGTAGTGATTTTACACAAAATGCTTCTTTGCAATGGATTATAATGCTTACCTGAAACTTCAAGTTCATCTCTGTTGTCCTGTGTAAACTGATGTCCCTCTGTTCTCAGTATAGGACATTGTTTTTCTATTAAAAAAATAGTATGGAACATTTGTACTCCATTTTCCACTGATTTTTTTTCTCAAATAAACTTGAACCACATAACACAATCAGAAATTTAAGTTCAAAGGAAATAATAGACCATTTTTTTAAATTCCTATAAAATAAGGATAAGAGTATTAACCCACTTCACAGTGTGTGGTGAGCATTACATGTAGTTATGTATGTTACATGCTTAGAATAGTGCCTGGTGCACATCGAATGCTTATATTAGTATTATTGTCATTATTATCTAACATTTTAATGTTGCTGTATATTTGACATTAGGAAGTTAGCTAGTTTTAATGTCATTAAATTTTCATATATAAAGTTTATTTTAATATTCAAATAAGTGAATTACTACTATGAACCCAACTTTAATTCAGGATTGATGTCAGGTAATATTAAACTTTAGAGCAAAAGGGACTTCTATGGACTGAACACTCCCCCCAAATTTCACATATTGAGGTCTCCATCCTCACTGTGATGGTACTTTGAAATGGGACCTTCGGGGAGGTAATCAGTTTCAGAGGAGGTCAAAGGGGTGGAGCCCTGTGATGGGATAGGTGTCCTTATAAGGGCACAGAGAGACAGGAACTGTTTCTTTCTCTCTACGACGTAGGGACACCAGGAAGAAAGCCCCTCACCGGAAGTGGACCATGCTGGAAACCTGATTTCAGACTTCTGAGCCTTCAGCACTGTGTGAAATAAATCTGTTGTTTAAGCCACTGAGCCAATGGTATTCTTGTTAGAGCAGCCTGAACTGATTAAAGGAGCAGCACAGATGGGAGTTAGTACAGTAACATTTGAAAACAAAAATTCAAGGACCTCTGCCATACCAAAATGGCCCACTATGAAAAAATGAGATAAAATCATTGGAAGGTGTGATTATGTGCTAAGGCACTGAATGGTATTCAAAGAAATAAAAGATAAATTCGCTCTTTACTCACAGTGAATTTACATATTTCATACTACCCCAGCAGAGTAATACAGTACTGTACAGGCATACATTAACTGTTCATACCCAGGCATGTGTCAATCTAATTCAGGCTAGAGTCTAGGAAAAAGTAATAGTTGATTCAGACAACAGTACAGCCACTTTTTGGAATATACCAAGGTAACTGCACAACTGGCCAGATCATGAACCGGGATCAATTCATGATCTTGGCACCATACAACCACAGTCTTAATTCTCCATGTCTAATATTCATGTTTGGGCTTAATGACCTAGACGTTCTTAATACAGAGGGGAGATAAACTGCTTAAATACCAAACTGACCTCCTACCTGATGGAGAGTAGAAACTACCCATTCTCCAGTTCGTCTGCTCAGCTCCTCTGCCCTTGTTTAACAAATGTATCACAGACTTCCTGGGGTGGTGGCAGGGAATCATCTTAATATATTTAACAGAAGGCTAAATCAGGGGCTAAATAGTGCTATAATTTCTTCAGATTTAAAAGCTGCCATACCCATAAGTACAATTATAACATTGAATAATTTGAGAGATGACTTAGTTACTGGGAATTCCTATCGTAGAGATCTTAACATGATTGCAAGGACTTAACAACAGCAAAAGTGCATGCGTTGTGGACATTACCAACTTTGTATCTGAATTCATAGGTGTTTTTATAAAAGCCAAGCACCTCATCCAGATCTCTGCCCTGAACACTAGAGAACATCATGGAGAGAAATTAAAGTCCTAAAATTACTATAGGGATATCCATGGATTTAGGTTGGAAGACTCAATAATGTTAAGATGGAAACTCTCAATTTTATTTCTATAGATTCAGTGCCAAACCAGTGAAAATCCCAAAAGGTTATGTGTGTGTAATGGACAAGCTGATCCTCAAATTTTACAGAATTTCAAAAACACTAGAATAGCTAAAGCAAAACTGAAAAAGAACAAGCTGAAGAATGTACACAATTAGATACCAGAAATTTTTGCAATGTGCTATTAGTACACATATCAGTAAACGGATCAATGGACAAGAGTCGAGTCCAAAAAACAGACCCGTGCATACAAGGTCTCCTTATTTACCACAAATGGGCTGCTGCAATTCAGTGGAAAAAGGATGGCCTTTTCAATGGTTCTGGATCAATTGGATTTGCACATGGAAAAATGCTGAACCTTGACCCTTATCTCACTCCATGTACAGAAGTTAATTAGGGATGATCTCAACTGTGACGATCTAAATGGGCAAGGTAAAACAGTAGAGGAATGCAGAAAACATAAAATCTTCATGACCTCAGGGTGGCAAAGATTTCTTAAGGGGGTACGGAAAGCACTAATTATAAGAGATTAATAAATTGGATTTCCTTAAAATTAAAATCTTTTGTTCATCAAAGACAACATTAAAAGAATGAAAAGGCAAGCCGCAGGCTAGAAGCCACAGACTACCCCAGTACATGAATCCAATAAAGTGCCATATGCAGAATATACAAGGAACTATCACAAATCATTAAGACTGAAAACCCTATTTTGAAAATGCACAAAAAAATCTTAAGCATTACACAAAAGCGAATATCCAGGCTGCCGACCCGCATATGAAAAGGAACTCAACGTCATTAGTAGTTGGAGAAATGCAAAGTAAGACCACCATGGGGTAAAACACCAAATGACTACAAATTAAAGAACCCATGGCGCCCGTGTTGAGGATGTGCCGCAAGAGCCCTCCTGTATTGCTTGTGGAAATCACTTTGGAAAACTGGCAGCATTTACTAAAGTTATACATACATGAACTCTATGACTTGAAAATTCACAGATGCAAGAGAAATAAGTACAAAGAAAATGGTGTGAATGACCCTTTTAAAAGAGAATATTTGCTGTAGCGTTATTCGAAATACTCTAAAACAGGAAACAAATGTTCACTGACAGAATAAATGAGTAAATTGTAGTATACACAGTGAAAACTTGGATGGCAGGAAAAAAAGAATGAATGACTGATACATGCAACAACCTGGATAAATCTCAAAGATACAGTATTAAGTAGGAATGCATTCCCAAAAGAATGCATACTGCCTAATCCCATTTATATAACATTCAAGGTTGTACAACTAATCTATGTTAGAGTACTGGTTACCTTTGTAGGGTATTAACTGGGAACAGATACTGAAGTCTTCTGGGGTTCTGGAAATATTCTATATTTTGATGTGAGTGGTAGTTACACAGATGTGTAAACGTGTATGTAAAATTTCATTGCACTGTGCATCTAAGATTTACTGACCTCAGTGTCTCTAAAATATCTCCAAATGAGGAAAATAGCATGTCTGTGAGAAAATAAACTAAAAACAATCTTGCAAAACAAAATGCAAAATTCAAATTTTTATAAAATGACTCTGAATGACTGTAATAAGTGAAATTAACTTTAAATTCTCCACCACATATGCAGGGCAACCACAGAAGATGATTGGAAAACACATTTAAGACAGTGGAAAGGTACTTCCTATTATAACATTTTGGTAATGAGGGGAAGGGTATGCTGGCCTATTGCCAAGTTGGATACAGAAAGTATCTTATTTAAATCCTTCCAGAGACCTAATGAATATATGACCATGTATAATAAATCTGTCACTTTAAAAAGAAAGGAATTCAACACTTCCAAAAAATATTTATCAGAGTATTTCTCCACTAAAGTCTTTAGTTTATGGAAATAAAATACAGCTTCATATCTGTAGAATATGTGCTTTATTGTGAAAAACTGAACATAACAAATGAAAACTAAATGTTAATTATTTGGGGGTAAGATTCAAGGCACAATAATCTGAATGCATGAGTCTTAGGGACCCACCGCATAAAAATGGCAAGGTGGTAGACGTGGCTGTCACAGGTTGGATATGTTCATTTAAGTATTGACACATATTTTAATATAAACTCAAGCATACTTTTTGGGTAAATGTACATGTGACTTGAAGAACTACTGATAAGATCCAAACACCATCCTGTCAGGTCGACAGAGGAGATCACAGCAGCAGTGTCATTTCAAAGGCTCTCCAGCAAGTTTCAAAAGTAATCACTAGAATTGCACAACACAAGGTGCTCTACGTAGGGACCCTTAATCAAGTGACCTCTGGAAAAGCAAATGCAAATGTTTTTTTAAAAATTCATACTAAGATGTTCGTGATGGTCAGACCAACTTTCCTCCTCACTTGGGTTGAAGGACCCGGGCAGTTTACAGGGTTGGAAGGATGCTGAGAGGGGGCAAAGGAAATAGAAAGGAAGGCAGCTTGGTCAGATTTGGGTGGATTATCTTGATTTTAACTAGATTACTTACAAAAAAAATACATACTTTTTAAAGAAGGCTTTTACCCTTCTCTCCCTCTAAAAATCAGAATTTTGAGGACCTACGAACAAATTATTCAAAGGAAGTTGTGTGAATTTCCCCCGATCACATAGTGATTCGATGGGAAAGTTGAAATAAAACCCAAGTTTCCTCTAGTCCAACTTCTTTTTCCTCTGTATTGAACATTGCTTTTCAAAACCATATTAGAAATAAAATAATAGAGTATCTAAGATACTCACCTCATATTTTAGCAGAAATCGATTTTGTTCCCTCTCAGTTTGAAACAAGTACTTAAAAAATTCCTTGTTCCCTGAATCTCTAAATCCTTATACTATGTTCTGATCTGCTGGCTGGGGCCTCCTTGTATATTGTTAAGCATTCTAGTCTTGATATTAGATCAAATGTCTTTGAAACATATTTTTTCTATCATTGTTCTGGTGGTTTTTCTATGCCCACTCATATAAAACTCTCCAATATAATACTGACTAAATGTGTGTTAAATTCCTTCTTTCTCCTTTCAATTAGCTAAGAAGCCCAGACCAATTAAAATCTATTCTTTTAATTTTTTAATTTTTTCAACTAATACCTAAAAGATGTGTGTATGTTGCTGATGTTCATTCTGTAAATGAACCAGTCACTCTCCAGGGCCAAAGAGGCCTCTGGCCTTAGAACAAGCCAGGAGGTGAAGTCATACCAGAGGCTAAATTAGAGACAAAATGAAAACTAAATGTAAACATATTCTATTACAGTCTTTCACAATTTGTTGAGGTTCTTAGTATCACTTAAGCTATTTATAGGTTTACTGATTGCAAAGAAAGAAAATACATCATTTGTCTAGTGGAGATATAATTTATATTTTAACTTTGTTAAAGTGTACATGTTTCTGCACATCTGTACTTAAATAACAATGCATTTACTGAATAATACAATATCACAGTAGTCAATTAACTGTGAATTAAGACTTGTTGAGAGGTCTTTAGGGAAGATATGTTAATGCAAGATACAAATTCAGAAGCCTACCTGTTCATACTGTATCCAGGAATTGTTCTAGAGGACAAGGGTTGACCATCTCCTAAGAGGTCTCACAGGGCAGTAGTTATCATGTTGGTGAATTTTCTAGAGTCCAACTTTAGCCTTTGACCTTACAGGCTTAGAAATCAGATTTTGAGCACACACAAAGCAGAAGTCCATTTCTCAGTAGCAGATCCTCCCTTTCCTCCTCCTCCTCACTCACTTGATTCTATTGTCCTGGCCTCTCTTGTTATTTTTCCCACATGCCAAGCATCCCCCTGCCTCAGGCCCTTGGTATGTGCTGCTTTCCAAGTGCTCACATCCTCAGGTTCTCAGTGCCTTCACATCCCTGCTTCAACGTCCCCACATGAAGGCCGCCTTCCCTGACCCCTCCATATATAATAAAATCACCTCTCCACCCTTCACATCATACAAGATTCACAGAATGCCAATTCAATCTGAATGTCTGATAAATAACAAAAAATATTTTTAGTATAAGCATGTCCCATGCAATATTTGGAACATACAAAAAAACCTTTTTTTTCTGAACTTCCAATTTAACTGGGTGTCTTGTACTTTATCTGGCAACCCTATTCACATGTTCATACCTCTGTGGGGCGAGATATGATGGTAACCTGGGCTAAAGTGGTGACAATGAAAATGGAAAAAAGGGGAAGGAACTGCAGTACGAGAACCAACAGGGCATGATAATGGATTGAAGGTAGGGAGGAGGGAGAGCTGGCTTGCTGAGCTGGGTATAAATTTAGTTTACTGAAACAAATCCCACTAGAGAGAGAAAAGGAGATCTGTCAAGGAGTAAATTAATCTGTGGACTTAGACATGTTAAGTTTGAGGTGCCATTAAGGAATTCAAGTGGTGAAGTTATTAAACAGTCAGTTAGAAAGACATGTATTGAATTCCAAAGAGAGGGAGGCTGTGAAGTACATTTGGGAGGGACTGAAAACCATGGGAATGGATAAGGTTACACAGGGCATGAATCAAGAACAGAAGAAGGGCGACTTCCTCCAGAGAAATTACATTTCTCTCTTGCCCATATTGCCTGCTTTATTTTTCTTACTTCATATCCTCAGTAGTACACATAATATATTCTGGAATTATTATTCCCTGTAACTTCACGATTAAAATCTGTCTAGTTTGGGAAATGCTCTGTTTATCACTCTTTTTTAACAAGCATTAAGGAAAATGATTTCTTTACTTTTAGTGACAAAATTCATGACACAGCATTTGCCTCAAAATTAGAATTCGGTACAATGAAGAGCAGCAATTTGCCACAGATATAAAATTGGTTTGTTTTCTTTTCATAAATCGATCAAAATAAGAGCCTTCAGGTGTTCTGTGTTTTGTTTGTTTTTGAAGGTTAAAGCAGACTTACTCCTGGACAGAGAGGATAAATGCCTTTTCATTTTATGATTACTAGTTGCCCAGAGGGCTCCCTGTACACTTCACATGTGACAATTCCTCTAATAAAAGATTACAGAGTATCCTAGGTTGGGAGAAACATATTGGTTAACAAAAATAGGTAAAGAACATTGGACCAGAATATAACAAAAATCTTCTGGAAAAGCAATGAAACAAGAAAAAAAAAAAAAAAGGAAAATAGCTATTTTAATAGGAAGGTCACAAAAGGTCACAGAACCTTCACTTCTTATTTTGATTCAAAGCTTATTTTGGATTCATTGGCACCCAGAGCCATTCTTCCCAGGAGATTGCCTGGTTAGGAGGCATAATCTTTATTTAATAGTGTGAAGTTTCCTCCACTTAAAAGTTTTAGGAGTTGCAATGTACCTATGTCAGTAGTAGGCTTCTTACAAGTACCATTTTGAACATGAGGAATTCTTAAAAAAACAATAAAACTCTCTATTTGGTAGCATACTTCTACCCTGCATTTAAGAGTACAGTATGTGTCAATTAGTAAAAGCCAAATTCCAGAATAATAACTTTTCCTTGTAATTAATAGAAAACAAGTTTAAAAGAGTGTATATGTATAGTTTGTGACCTCTTTATAATCAATTCCATAGAGGCACTTAAACTGAAGTTTTACCATAGGTAAAAAAAAAATGGCGTTCTATCATCTCTCAGTCTTTTTTTTTTTCTGCTCCTTTCCTTATCCTGGCTTTCTGTTTTTATTACTTTTGATGAAACTCAGTACTTGCACCTTATAACAGAATAAGGGAAGTAGAAGAAAAAGAAAAATCTTTAATTTGATACATAAGTGTCTATCATAGAAGAAAGTTTTAAGTAATTGATTAAAGTGGGTTTTGATCTAAGCAAGGCATATTTTTTTATTTAATTATCTTTCCAACCCTCTTTTGACACCTGGACTGATGCTGCCACATTCAAATTATTTACGTGCAGCATTAAAATATGCAAATGTACAGTATCTCATCATCTCAATACAACAGTAAAATTGATGAAAGAATATGAAATAAATTGATTCTTAATAGCTTCAAGATTTTAAAATTCAAGCTGTTAGTAAATCTCTCATTACTCTTGACTCATATTCTGTCTCAACTGGACAATATTCCAAGAACTGTAATCATTAAACATACTATAGAGCTAAAGTCAAGTGATCAAAAGACTCAATTTATCTTTAGTATATTTAGGTTTAACAGTAGACTGCTGACAACTTCACAGACTCCAGAGCTGAAACCCTAGCCTGTCTTTCAGATTTGCTATATTTTATTTTTAGATGTAATCACTTCCCTCCGGTAAATGGTTAGTGACCACAGGCACAGGTCTGCACAAGAGGAAACTAAAAAGGGAACGTTGTCCCGTGAATCAGATACGCAGGACACAAGAGCCCCCTGTCAGGCCCTGCCCAGCGTGTCATATTCTTCAATAATCCTTATGACAGTGCTGAATTTTCAATTAATGCAAATGAGACTTGAAGTTGGGTAATTTCCACAGCATGTGTAGTATGTTTTGCTCCACGAGGCCCTTTGACCAAATGGCCTGATAAAGATCAACCCTTGATTTTTCTCTTTATTCATTTCCCTTTTTGTTCCATGTTACGTGAATCTGGTTAGAGTTCAGATTAACTGTGAATTCACACTCTTAGGAAAATCTTTCAGAGAAATTAATTTGATAAAGTAAGTTGGACTGGAATGTATGCAGTTCAGTAGCCTCACATGCAATATAACCTAATTAAAGATTTGAGATATCAAACCCACCAAAGCAGCACATTCAGGGGAATCCCAGGTCAGGGAAGTTTCAGTTATGCAAGATGACTGAGGTCTAGAGCTCTGCTGTACAGCATTGTGACTATATTTCACGGTGCAGTATTACACATAAAATTTGTTAAAAGGGTAGCTCTCATCTTAAGTGTCCTTGCCACAATAAAAAAGTAAAAGAGTTACTGGACGCAAAGAATAAAATAAAAGTCATCTAGGAGCATAAGATGCAAGAAAAATAAAAAAGAAATGTCAGTTAATTATCCCAAAAGCAAGTGTTCCCCTAAGTGGTTTCCCCAGACATACTGTATTAGATTCACTACAGGAGCTTCTTAAAGACATAAATTACTGAATCCTACCCCAGCCTGTCCTGCATCATCTCCTGAGACTGAGACTCAGAATCAATGACCCACATGATTTTTCCTCACACAAAAATTGGAAAACCATTTATATAGATACTTCAACTCATTGTTATCATCAAGAACATTTATTACATACCAGTAACTCATTATTTCAACTCATTATTATCATCAAGGACATTTGTTACACACTAGTATGTGCCTACAACTATGTCCTACTCAACCTAAGATGTATTACCTTTCCATCCTATAAAGTCCTATCCCCTCTAATTAAGTCTCAAACCACATTACCTACTATGTCTCTTAAAAGGAAGAGATGTAACTCCCCTTCCCTATTTATTCTTTTTTTGCCATGAGTTACTGCTGATTTATTTCTCACTGAAAAAAGAGAGTTTTTCTCCAAAAAATTATGACAGCCACAGGAGGGGCAATATTCAAAATTTCATGTGGATTATTTTAGGAAATACACTTTATAAATTAGTAAAAAATATCATAAAGACTTATATAACACCCTGAGAAACTAAGATTTGTTATTTGTTATTTGAAATTGTTTCTATTTTGTGTGCTTCAACCTCACAATCTTCTACTCCAATGTGTTCATACCTATTTAGCAGAAGTTATTAGATGTATTCAAAACAAAAAGCACAGCAAAACTCACAATCTCAGAATATATTATCATTTGTGACCATTATCAGAATATATCATATCTGATCCATTACAGGAAAGTTGAGTTTCTCTTTGCTTAGCAAATGGCTTCAATGCATCTAGTTCAACTTAGATGTACATCTAGATCAGTAACTTACACATACTCAATATGCAAGAAGAGTCTTCCAAACAAGTCACATAACCACTTCTTGAAAATCAGATGTGGAAATAAATGTTTCAAATTGCCTTCAAGCTCTTTGGAAATATTTATAAGGTTGATAATTTAACAATTGCAAATAAATATTACCTGTTTAGTCCCAAAAGGGCTCTAACAACTGTTAATCTTTTGCTTACCTCACCTAAGAGACTATAAAACTGATATATAATTAAATTATGTTTCCTTTTATATCTCCCATTCTGTTTTTCACTTTCTCCTGTTTAAGATTAGTTTGTCCCTGGTTAATACCCAATGTTGATGGGGTTCTGTACTTCTCATTTCAATAACTTGAATAACTTAAAGAGGAAAGGAAGAAATATACATACAGAAATGCAGCAACATTTTTATTTATAAACTTCAGTAAGAGAAAGGAAAGGCTATTTAGACTAATACAATGTAATATGCATATGAGAAATGAGGTAACTTTAGAAATTCTCAATGTATGATGTGAAAGTCAAGTGGGGAAACAATGAATTTGTTTTGCACTAGTTGATTTAATCTATGACTTCTTCAACCTTAACAAGATTTATCTTAAGAAGCTTTTGAAATAATTTAAAGACTATAAATAACACTGGTGACTGGACAAAGAGGTGGCCCAGATACCTGGCTTGTCCCTGAATGTCACCGAAGCGGAAGCAGGAAGCGACAGCATTACCGCCCAGAGCCAGAGTCCCCAGGACCCAGGGTGCCTCATTGTGCCTCAAAACCCTGGGAACAGGTGGCCACAGATCTGCAACAGAATAAAATATTTTAATTAAGCCTAATGTATACAGTTCCTTTTATTACTATCAACAGAAAATCCTCATCACCAGAGAACGCAATCACTTTTTACATTACATATGTAATTATACCCATATGCCAATATATACCTTAAGCATATGAAAGAACTCTGAAAATATTTTAAGATTAGTTCCTAATTATCAATGTCCATACAGCCTCTTATAACTTAAGTTTCTTCTCCTTCTAAATGTTTTTTTTAAATCTCCACCACTTACAATGACATGTGTATATATATATTTTTAATCCTGGTAAATACACAAAATGTAAAATTTACCATCTTAACTATTTCTAAGTGTACATTTCAGTGGAATTAAGTACCGAATATTGTTGCATAATCATTACTGCCATCCATAACTTTTCATCTTGCCAAACTGACACTGTGCACCTATCAAACAATAAATTTCCATTTGTCCCTCCCCCAACCCCTGGTGTCTACCATTTTCCTTCCCATCTCTTTGAATTTGACTACTCTAGGTGCTTCATATAAATAGAATCATAGAGTATTTATCCTGCTGGGACTTTATTTCACTTTACCATAATGTCCTCAAGATTCATCCATGTTGTAGTATGTGTCAGAATTTCCTTCCTTTTAAGGCTGAATACTATTCCACTCTATGTATATAGCATATTTTATTTATTCATTCATCCTGATATACCCTTGCATTGCTCCCACTGTCTGGCTATTGTGAATAATGCCACTATGAAGATGAATGTACAAATTTCTGTTCAAATCCCTGCTTTCAAATCTTTGGGTACATACTAAGAAATGGAATTATCCTATGATAATTCCATTTTCAATAACCCAAAGGTCCACCAAACTTAGCAATTGCATTTTATATTCCAACCGATAGTGCACAATGTTTCCAATTTCTCCACATCCTAACCATCATTACTGTTCTCCGTTTGTTTTTTGTTTTAAAAGCAGCTACCCTAATGGGTGTGAGATGGTACCTCACTGTGGTCTTTTAATTTCCCTAAGCATTAGTGATGTTGAACATCTTTTAATGTGTTTTTAGCCATTTGTATATCTTCTTTGGAGAAATGTCTGTTTAACCCTTTCCCATTTTCCAATCTCGTTGTTGGAGCTCTTTATACATCCTGTATAGTAGCCCCTTATCAGATCTATGATTTGCAAAAATTTTCTCATTCTGTGGGTTGCCTTTTGACTCTGCTGATTGCGTCCTTTGATACATAGAAGTTCTTTATATCGTCTAATTCACCTTTTTTTCTTTTGTTGCCCATTCTTTTTGTATCATATGCAATTATTTATATTTTGAAAACATAACTATTATTCACAAAAAAAATTCTATTTTCTCTTCTGAATATTAGTTTTACATATTTTGGCTTAACTGATATCATTACATTCTCTATAAATTTCACTATGCTGTTACTGGATTGAATTATCACTGCTACTGGAGTAATCACGGCACACATGAAAAGTAATCTTTCCTTCTATTTGAAGAGAAAAACGGACGTGTGCAATGCCTACCCCAGCTGAGCCTGCCATTGGCATATTTAACAGTAGAATGTTACCTCCCATAATTGTTTGTCTTTCTGAATGTGGACTACTCCTGTAGAAGTGCTACAATAAGAGATTTAGTAAATAGGATCCCTGTAATAGAAAACTTAAACATTATTTAAATTAATTTTTTATAGTGAATTAACTACCATGGAAACAAATTGCAAGTAAAACTATGATGGTTCCCTCAGTGTATTTGACAATTGCAGTATCATTGGAATAGCTACTCTAGGAGTTCTAAATATGCAAATAATATCATTTATTTGCCATCATTCAAAGTTCACTCAAGAGTTAAACATAAAAGAATCCACCATATAAATTCCTAAATGCTGTCAATAGACATTTCAAGATTTTAGATATTTCTGGATGAATAGCTAGAAGCAGCAATTTCAGTTAAAACTGTATATGTGCTTCTAAACATCAAATAGCTGGTTTTGTGCCTTATTTCTTGTGAACTTTCTCATCTAGATATAATTCTAATCCTCACATGACTTTACAGACTTATCCTAGCTATTATCTCAAGTCAGCTGGGAACTGGTAAAGCAATTAATTCTATTTCAAATAAACAAACTCACAAATATTAATCTAACTTTCAGAGAGATCCTTGGTTGTTTGCATTTTTAACCAAAGTGATTTTTATTAGTTGATAAATGAGCAGTATAGTATAGTGATTAAAACCACAGCTTCCCATCTGGGTTCTACTACTAATGAGCAAGTTTTATACTTCCGCTGAGTTTTCATTTAAGTCACCTGATAACTGGAAATAATATTAGCAATAAATTATTTAATACATGCAAAAAGTAGAGGGCTGTGAACATAGTTCAAAGACTACATGCTATTATAAATGTTTGCTCTACATATTCATAAATAATAATTAGTAAAATTTTAGTTATATTTATCTCCTCAGTCTGAGGTTGATATTGATATTTGGGCAATGAAGAAGTGCTGAAGCATCCTAGATATTCAGGTGCAGTGAAGTTTTGGTCCCTGTGACAGCAACGAAAAACCAGAGAACTGTATAACTATAAGCGTATTAATTCAATCTTGAGGTTACCAACTATTTCCTTGAGCTACTTAGGGGATGACAGCCATTAGCTTCAAGCTCCTTTATCCAAAATGTTTGAAGAGGAAGATGCTCTGGTTAATTGACTAAACATTCTGGTTACTGAAGAACTGCCGTCCCACCACTCCACTGAAATGTCTCTTGCCAAGTTCAGCAAGAACTTGAGAAAAAAATACTTTTCTCTCCCCGTCTAATCAACTTTTGGTGGCATTTCCAATAGCTGACCACCCCCTCCTTCCTCAAATTCTCACTCTCACAGTCCTCCTTGCCCTCATACTCTCTGGATTCCCTTCTCATTCCTCCTCTTAGATCATTTTTGCCCCTGATTTCTTAATGTTGGGGTCTTCCTTGCCTATTTCTGTATAATGTCTCCTTTGGTGATCTCATGTTCTCTCGGCTCTAAACAGTTATCTGTCAGGTGATGCCTGTAAAATTTATATCTGCAGTCCAGTCCTCTTGTCTAAATTTTAGACTGTGTACCCAGCTGCCTACTCAATATTCCCTCTTCGATATGTCACAGACATCTGTGACTTAATATGCTCAAATTAAACACTTGATTCTAACCACAACTTGCTCCTCTCATGGTCTTCCCACCGTAAATAATTAGCACCCATCAAAATGCTCGAACCAGAACCCGTGTCGCACTGATTCTTCTGTCTGCCTCATCATCATCTCCCACATTCAAACCATCAACAAGTCACATCAGTGCAGCCCCAAACACGTCTCAGATCCACCTCTGCTCCCCATCCTGCTGCCACTACCCTAGTTCAGGCTGCCCTGGTCTAGACTCCTCAACAGCTTCCCCACAGGTCTCCCCCAGCCATGAAGCGCTTCTGACCAGATTCATTCTCAGGGAGTATTAGAGAGCTTTTCATAAAATTAGAATCAATTCAAATCCTTTCATGGTTTCCTATTGTACTTCATATATAATCCAAAAGCCTTTCTCTGGCCTAAAGTGCCCTTGCTCTGTTATTCTCTCACTCAGATTATCTTGTCTGCGTTCATATGTGTTTACTGCCCTCACTCAACACTGAGCTCCTGAGGGCAGGGACTATGTCTCGTCTGTCACTGTATCCCAGGCACCTAGGATAGTATCTGGAAAGTCAAGGGCTCAATAAATATTCTTTCAGTTACAGAAAAGTAAGAGACTGCTAATTTTCAAAGCTTAAGATACAGTAAAATATCTTTGAATTTAGAAGCAGTAAAGATTAAAAACTTATCTTTGAATCTGTAGAGATAATTAAATCTTTTGTAATCCTTAAGGCTTTTCAAGGTATTATAATACTTCAATCATCATCATCATGAACATCCTCTCTCTTTATGTATTTCTAAAATGTGTTCACTAGTTGAGATTTCTGTTTTTTGATTCTGACAAGTAGAGATGTACCACTCAGCTACCAACATTTGAAAAAACCTAATGAAAGGTCTCCAAATGAATTCCTGTATACATTAAAAAAAAGAACACACACACCTTTTCCAGATCTTTAACCTCTGCTGCAGGCAGGTGCAGGGTTGGCCCCAACAAAACTGTCAAGGGGAAAACACCCCTTGCTGTCCTGCTGTCCTGCTTCTGCCGATCTTTCTCCCTGTCCCCGGATACCTGCTGCTGTCAGGCTGCTTGCTGCTCCACTGCATTCCCAATAGGGTGGTCAGTGAAGACCCTCAGAATAAAACATGCGGCTGCTGAGGTTTCTTAAGGCCCTCAAATCACTTATTTCCAAACTTCTACAAAGATGGCTCATGGCACATCTTATGAAGAATATGGAGAATACAGGTCACACATGTTCTCATTTTCTGAAGTAGAATTCCTTTTACTTATGGTATTATATTTTAATATTCTTAATAACAGCCCTAACATTAGTGTATGGCAAGAGATCCATATACCATATGTCTAAATATGTGAAGGTTTTTAAAAAAACTAATAAAACTGGTAAGAAATATCTGCTTTATCCTCCTATCTTGGCAAGTTTACCTTCACAAAGACCTGAAAGCCCAGGTCAAGCCTGGCCTGAACAGAACAGGCTGCAAGGGGTGAACTGGGCCTGACCACACTCCTCCCTCATTTCTCCCCACTCCCAGCTCCATCCACAGCATGCAGGCCTCACCACAGCAGGGGAACAGGCCGGCAAGTCTACCCTCTGGCCACAGCACCCGCCACCAGCCTCTCCTCGACATGCCCTGGGGCCCGGGCGAGCTCCCACCCGAGGCTTGGTCTGCCCCTGGGAAAACAGACCTAAGGAAGAGGTCCTCCTGGTCCGGCAGTAGGATTAAGGGTCATGTGGTCAGGGAGCTTCAGAAGCTTGGGCTTTGGGCAGGCAGGTCCTGTTACCCGGGTGGACTCCCAGCCCTGAGAGCCGGAGCTTGTCCAGAGCAGGGCCAGGTGGCGTCCTCCTAAATTGTAGGGCCAACAACAGGGACTCTCTTGCCTGGACCTAAGGGTGCTACAGGTACCAGGTTCTTCATCTGCAGATAGAAACCTTTAAAGCTCACAGAGATCTCGGAGGCTGGGATTCAAGTTCAGGACTGCCTGATACGAACCCCGTCGTGTTACACCATGAGGCTTACTATCAGGATGGGGGGCTCACCTTCCACATTCCTACATGCTTCCCTTACATTTTTCAGCTACTCTCTATCAAGCTTCTAGCCAGACTCCAGACAGCGCCTTCCCAGTGCTACCGAGTTCCAGAGCCGTAAGTGTGAGCCGTAAGTGCCCAGGACTGGCCGCCTTGATGAGCTGCTGGAGCCCGAGTCCTCTAAAGTCACCCAGAGAGCCTGGCCTGTGACCCACTTTGTATTGCGTGGCAACAAAGAGCTGATGACCGGCAGAAGCCTGGCTCTGATCTCCCTCCAACCCATTGTTCTCACCCTCCATGGCCAACTGGAAGAGTTTGGAATACTGGTTGGGGTAAAGGCATTTTTTTTAAAAGTCACTATCCCTTAAACTTCCTTAATCCAGCTCTTGAAATCCTATAAGGCATATAGCAAAAATAGAATATTTAAATTAGGATATGGGTTTAAAAAAATTCCTAATTAATCTAGATTTGTGTAAAGAGAGCACAGAAAAGGCAGAAAAAGAACATTAAAACAACTTTTAGTCTCTCATTCCCTTGACACAATGAGGTTCCTGCTGTGTGCCATGGGGGACACAGTGATCATTAGGGACACAGCCGTGAGCCAGAGAGGGGGAGTCCCTGGTGTCAGTCTGGTCAGGGAGACTGAAAATCAACAAACACAGACATTATCCTTGAGAGAGAAACTCTAAGAAGCAAAGGAAAGCAGAGTTAAGTAGAGTGATGGAGTAGTGGGCTGGCGAGATAGGATGGTCAGGGGCTTCTCAGCAGAAGCTTCTGAGTAAACCAAACCAAACGTGCCTGTGGAACATTAACAATTTTACTGTTAAGCCTCCTAATGCCTCATAGTGTTCATTCTACATCTCTGAAATTTGGTATTAGGCAAAGGGTAGAGCATAAGATCTGAGAAAAAATAGAAAGTAACATGGAAAAGGGAATTTTGCTTTACGTAGGCTGTTCATGAGCAGCACATTTCAACTTTCAAAAAAGTAAGTTTTATTTGTTTAATGACTGAAAGAACCCAAGTTTTCAGAGCATTTGTCAGAAATAGAAATTCTGTGTAGTGACTGGGTAAAGGATTGATTTTTAAGTGAAGTACCCTCCAGTGCATCTGTCATAACTCCAACAAGAAAATCTGGCCATCCCGTTACTAAACGTCACACCTTGTAACTAAGCAAAAAATAAACAGGTGTTATACATCTGTTCTTTTACCAATCTTTAGAAAATCTCTCTTCAGTGAAGCTAGAGTAGATTCTCCAAGCTATTGGAGAAAACTGGCTGAAGAGTCATGTCTATAGAGGCAAAAATCCAAGCCAGTAATAGGACAAAAATCCTCAAGAGATTGGAACTAGATAAAGCATTATTTCATTATTTTATCATTGCCTGTAGTAATGAAACTGAAGCTACTGTGCAGAAATATTTTGCAGCTTAGCGAGGTTTCTGGACTTGTTATATTCTACAGAAACCTCTTGACCTTTAGTATTTTAATTATAGGCATTATCTTTAATTTAGGAACCCATGTTAAAATTCCAACGTCTTCGATTTTCACCCTTACATCAAACCTCTATCAAAGTCTATCAAATTGATTTTTTAAAAGTTTCTTGAATCCATGCCAACTGTTTCCTCTTCACAAAAACCACCTCAGTCCATGCCCCCACTATTGCTGACCTGGAAGTGTACAGCAGACTCCAAACTAGATGCCTCGCCTTGTTCCACTTAATTCCATCTCCCCACACTCAAAAATTCTATATCCTAAAACAAAGATCCAATCACTTTGTGTTTGCTTTATTAAAGTCTCCTGGTGGGCTTTTCACTGTCCACTCTTGAGGCAGTCAAGCCCTTTTACAATGGGGCCTCAACTCATCTGACCAGTCTTACAGCTGGCTAGCTCCTTTTAAACAGATGCCACTCCGTCACACTAGCCACAGTGCCCCAAAATGCACGTGCCATTTTGGCTGCTGGGCTGCCCCTCCCATTCTCTCTCCATTTGGTAAACATTTGCTTTGCCTGCCACATGCAGTTCAAATGCCACGTCCTCTATGAAATGTCTGAGACCCGTCAGAGGCAGAGTCCCTCATTCACTGTCCTGTGATCCACAGAGCTCAGCACCCAGCTCTGCCTCAGCACGGTCTGCAATGCATTGTAATAACTTGTGTACCTTCTGCCTCCTTTCTATGTGGACCATCTCAGAGAGAAAAGACCGGATCTTACTGTTGGCATTTTGTTTCAACTTGGCATTTAGTAGGCACTTATTTGATCAATTTGTAGGATGAATGTAGTCTAAGGTAATACATTTGGACTAAAATTAAACAAATAGAAGGTTGAAACTGCCAAGTAATACATCCAGATATGGATTTGACATTTATAGAAAGATCTGGATGAAGTGAAGCATTATAGGGAAATATAGGAAAAACTAATAAAAGAAGGCTCAGTGAATTTCGGTACTTTAGTGAGAAAAAATTAACACTATTGAAGTTCTCTTCCTTCAGCGAAAACATGTTCCCTGGTTCTTGGTGTTCGTACTTCTCGAAAGGCAACCAACTCAATCTCGCTTTCTCCAAGTCCTTTGTTATTTCTCCTGTCATTTCCAAACTAGTGTCTTCCTCCTGGAGGATCGCACCTGAGGTTCCCTCCAAGTGTGGCTAACTGATTCTCTTCACCTTCAACAACTTGTCTGATACTTTTTTTGATACTATTCTCAATTTCAAGCATCATGACAGGCTGACTTAGGCCCACAAAATAACACCCCAAAGAGCCCCTTGCATCCTAGCTTCTCCTTCCCAAAGTCTCCTTGGCAGGTGCTGTCTGCTCTCCTCATCTCAGGTTTCACCGCAGCTTGGATTCTCTGTCTCAGCCAGGCACATGACTGCCCACTCCCACCTCTAAGCCTTCACGCATGCCTTTCCTTCTGGCTGGAATGCCCTCTCCTGCTCTACTCTGCTAAGCCTGGTTGTTCTCTGCCTCTTTAAGATATACGTCCTCAACGTGGCCTGCCTTGAATAATCCAACTCTTAAATCCCATCCATTCTATTTTTTCCCAGCACCCTTTCCAGCTTATATATGAGCATATCTCTCCAGCCCTGCTAGCTTGTATTCCTGTGAATTTTTCATTCTTCCCTTGGATTTGTATTTAGATGCCAGTTAGCCATATAACCACGGTTGCAACCTCCATATCTTCTGCCTCTAAAACCACCCACACTGTGTACCCACTATTCATTTCTGCCTGCTGGAAAAAAAATGAACTAAAATTGCAGCATGAGAGATTAAACTGGAGGACCAGAAAGAAGGTGGAAATTTTCCAATTTTGGAGAATGGAAATGGGCTTCCATCTGTTTTGGATGATTTCGTCAGACGACGATTCGGAGATCATGCCCCAACTGTGATAATAACCACATTTGGTTTTCTTTCACCTCTTTGCTCTTTCTCTGACCTTTTCCTGTCAGGTTCAGCCTCTCTCTCCTGCTCTGCTGCCAAACCTTCTCCCCCTTTCCCAGGCAGCCCCACTTAGATTCCTTACCAGTTCGAGAGATCAGGGTGGACAGAACTTGCCTGGAAGCAGCTGTCAGTTATTCTGTCCATTCTCTGTCCCCTGGGGAGAGAATGCAGGGTTCCACCCGTGGGGATCACCCTCCTCTTTTCCACTCTGGAGACAAGATTCCAACTCAAAGAACCCTGTCAGCCCTCCACGGGACGAGGCTTTTAGGTACTTTGGGCATCATCTGAACACCTGGGCAACTCAGCGCCTCTTGGCAGGCACATGTGGAAGACGTCTAGTTAGGGTCCTGCAGCTTTCTAAGGAGATGTCGACAGGCCACACATGTGGGAAGTTTGAAAAAAAATCTCTTAACGAATGACAGTGGTGCTTGACTTGGGCAAAAGAAGCCCTCTTTCTTTCTCTCCCTTTTCCATCCTCTCCATGAACGGATGTAAACTCCTCCGGGGCGCCCGCCCGCCCTCCCACCGAGGCTCTCTCGCCCTTGGCCCCAGGCTGGGGAGCGCCCCAGGCAGCCTCGGAACTGCGGGTGCAAGGAGGCCCCACGACGACCTCCGCGCGCTTCCTCCCTCCCTCCTCCCCCTCGGGCTGCGGCCCGCGGCCGCGCTTCTCGGACGGAGCCCGTGACACTCCGCGCACCTCCGCGGCCGTCCGGGGCCCTGGGCCCCCGCCCCGCCGGCAGACCCCGCGGCGCGCTCGGGCCCGGTGCCTCCGCAGCCGGTCGGCACGCGGCGTCTGCCGGCCGGCCCGGCTCACCTGCCGCGGGCCCGCCGCCCTCGGGGCCGCCTCGCCTCCGTGCCCGCCCCTCCGGCGCGCCGGCGGCCGGCGTGCGCGCTGCCGGGCCGGCAAACTTGGTGGGACCCCGCGGCGGCCGCCGGGCTGCGCGCCGCCCCTGCTCGTGGCCGCGGGGCCCGGGCGCGCTGCGCTCGCCGCCGGCGGGGTGGCGGGGTGGCGGGGAGCCGGCCGGCGGGGACGCGCCGGGGCGGGCGGCGCGGGGCGGGATCCCGCCGGAGGCCGCGCGTGGGAACCCGGGGCGGCGCGTCGGAACACCGCGCCCGGCCCGAGGGCGAGGCCCGGGACCTCCGCCCCGCTCTCCTCGCTCCCGGGGGGAGCGCCTCCAGACCCCGACCCAAACTGAAGACCTGACGGCGGGAGTGGAGGCTGTTTGTTTTGTGCGTTTAACCCCGTGGATGTGCTGCTCCTGCAGTGGCCCGCGTCGGCCGTGCTCTTGGTCCCGCTTTACCAGCGCACGTAGCCCGAAAAGCCCCTCGAACTAAAGTCCGCAGCCCAGAGCCTGCAGCCCGGGAGCCTGCGAGCGCGAAGCCCGACTGCGGCACGGGACCGCGGCCGCGTCCCTGAGCTGCGCCCGGGATGCGTGACTGCAGGTGCGCGCGATTTATCCACCGAAGCCCACTCACACATGTAGCAAAGCGTTTACATTTTCTTGAAAAGCAGATGCACGCCAATGACCAGCAGCACGAGCGGATGACACCGACGCGGCGCGGGTGCGCGAGCGCGAGGGGCCGCGGGTCCGGAGCCGCCAGCTTACCTCGCTGCGGGCGGGAGCCCCTGGGAGGCGCGGCGGAGTGCGGGCCGGGCTGCCGCCCCGCCTGGCCGCTGCAGCGCCCTGCGAGTGGGGACGGGGGACGCATCTCTGCCCTTATTAGTCTCTCCCAGTGTGACCCTCCCACTCGGCGAGGACGGAGGACTCCGCAGGACAGGACGCCGCCAACTCACGCACAGGTTTTTCTTAATTACAGCAATGTCGCCTTAGGGCTGGAAATAGTGCCTTTCAGGTTTATGTTTTATTAGCAGTTTCACAGAATGACGGTCGGCTGGAGGTGCTTAGGGGTTCTCACTTCTGATTATGAAGTGTCAAAGTGTTGTGTGTGGCATACATTCACAGGTAGATAATTGGCTTTTTTAACAGTTGGGCTAAAAGATATGATTTATGTTCCATTTTTCACTTATAGGGCAGCAGTTTATATAAAGTTAATCAAAAGAGCCTGCCCACCTGCTCATCATGCTCACGGGTACAGCTTTCTGTGGCACGGTTTGCCTCAGAGTCCACAAAAGTATTTTGTGATTTTAAATGTTTTTTCCATGGGTTAGTACAGCAAATTCTAGGTTTGGAACTCTTTGGGATCCCCTTGAACATGTGAATGTGGCATTTTCTGCAGATCTCTATGTAGGATATATGTGTTTGTGTGTGTGTGTGTGTGTGAAGAGACATGTACCTATATGCACACATATATATACAATAGGTATGTGTATATATAGGTGTATATACATATATGTTGGTACATATTGTGTGTGTATATACATATATCCACCGAATATATATATATTTGAAGGAATAAAACCACCACAGAATTCAGAAAAGCCAAGCCTTTGAAAACCTATATTGGCTTAATGCTTTTAGTTCAGTATCGTCACATTTGGAGAAATAAGATAAATTATATTATTGATTCATAACGGTGAGCATTATTAAGCTTAGAAGTTACCTTAAACCACAGAAATCTTCCCATAGTAGGGCTCACACATCAGGAAATAAAGTCAGGCCGGGAAAAAAAACAATGTTAACAGAAATTTTAGGAGATAGCTCGTTTCCACTTCACTGAAGTGAAACTTAAAAAGTCCATGAGTGGCTTTTCAAACCTGTCTTTTTACCTGCAGGTTTAGTCTTGGCGTCCATCATGATGCAAACCATGTGTATATGTCAGCATTTAAAACCTCCTGCTGTGTGTCCTTGTCATGGGGTTGTCCTCACTAAGTTTTGCTTGACTGTGGAAAGAGGTCAGGGAGGGAGGACGTCACGTGAGTCACGTGGCTCAAACGGCCAATTAAAAACCACTGTTCGCAAACGTTCATCAGACTTTCGGGGATCATTCTCTAACTTTTTAAAGGGTATTACCCCATTTGAATTGTTTTCTCTCTCCCATCATTGTACTTCACCTTTTAATTATTTGTGAATTGAAATAAGAGCATCCAGGCTTTATTTCTTACATAGGCTATTCACCTTATTTACATTTAATCAGTACTATTTTAAAGTAAGGCTTTAAACCTACCTACCAGGAAGCCCAAATGTTGCCTCTAATTTGTGTTTTAGTACAAATAAATCAACTTTATTTTAACAGTGTTTTCATAAACATTTTAATGATTTCATAATAATTTAAGACGTTGAGATGATGACTGCTATTTTGTTTCTCGAATTGCTCTTTTCCCTACTCACAGCATTGAACCAAGTGAGAGTCTGGAAGAGAATGATAAATGAATAAATAAAAATATTATTATCATGTGTTGCTTCTTTTTTCCTAGATACACCAGCATCCCTGATCAATAAGTATTCCTGTGTTTTTTCTTTCAGGAAAGGGGTCAAATCTGGGCTCGTTTCATGATCACAAACTATTATATCCCTAGGTTTTGGTCCTTTATCCATTTCTTTTCATTGAATTTTAAAGTGACTTCAGGGAGAAAGTTCCCAACTAAGAGCCTTTTATTTATCTAAACCAAGTACAGTTACAAATGATAGTCTTTCCACTTGCGTCTGAAGCTACTGCTGTTGAACGGACATCTGAAAATAATGGGGGACTCTGACAGGACTTCGAATTCTAGCAAATAGCTTTGGGGACTTCTAAAGCCTAGTTTAGCTGTGTGCATGTGTGACCTAAAAGGTTCCGAAAACAAACTGCTCTCAACATTTGTGCCCCACAGAAGACACGTTTAACTATGTTTATACCATATAAGGGATAAATTCCTTTTAATGCATTAAAATAATCTGTTCCATATTGTGATGCCCCACTTAAACAATTAAACCAATTTTTAAAAAATGAACATCGCACTATATTTTGATAATTGAAATGTAAAGAATGTGTTTCTCAAACCCTCACTTCTCAGTCCCTTCTGGTTTAACATGACTATTTCTTTTTCCTTTTCTTCTTTATCTGTACTTCTGCACTCCCAGACATGTTGCTTTGCTTTTCCCCTTTGTAGGTTCTTTCACTTTTCTCCCCCCTCATAGTTTCCATTCCCCAAGAAGAAAGAATTTCAGCATTGCCGCCAGCTAACTTCTGAGTTACCCAAACATAAGAGTGTTCATTCTTTATTGAATTTATGGGGCACAGCCATACATGCCTCCCATATGTATCCGATGGAAAGACTTCAGTGCATCGACAGTGCATGAACAGACGTTACTGTTAACTGTAATTACCAAATCTGACTTGTTATCACCAGCATTCACTTTCTACTCTATTCCTTTTCAGGCCAGTACTTATAACATTCTTAAGGGTAAAAGGAAAACATTAGTTCTGAATTTTTAGTAATCGTCCAGAGTAAGTTAGGGCATTTCTAACTTTTAAATGCCATGTTTACCATTGATTCTCCGCATAGAGAAAATAATCTTCCACTGGTTGGTATGTTTGCTTCCATTCCTGGAAGACATTCTAGCTCCTGCCATGGCTCAGCTTAGAAAGGAGAGGAAGAGGCGATCATAGATCCGACTTTCACTTAGTTTATAGACTCTCTTCCTAGGGATCCGTGACTGGAAGGAAGTAGGGTAAAAGACAAACACCTGCCTGGGGATGTTTATTAATACACTCCCAGGTCTCAAAACCCACTTTTAAAAAAGGAGAGAGGTAAATAGCCAACAGAAAAATAGGCAAAAATGTGAAGAGGCAATCTACTAGTGAAATATAAATGGTCAGTAACCATATGAAAAAATATTTAAATTAGTATTCAAAGAAATGCACGTTGCCAGAGGAATTATTTTCCCCACTCATTTTGCTGGGATTAATAGTAATGATTAGATGCAGTGCTGACATAAATGAGGAGCAGCCTCAACACCTTTAGAAGGGGTGCACAATAGTTCAGTCTTTCTAAAGGGCAAATTAACCATTTATAAAAAAGCTTTAAAAAGTGCACGTAGAATCTGCTTCATAAACTCTAAAATAGTAACTGTTTTTTCTCTGAGTTAGAATTATGAGAGACTTTGATTTTTTCCTTTTGCTTATCTGTAATGCATAAAGTTGCTACAGTGAACATATATTACTGTTATAATAAAACTGTAACAAACATGGACAAGGGCAGTATTTTACATATCTCCAACAAATGAATAAGACAGTGGTGGTAAAAAGGCTGAGGAATTCACCTTTCAAGTACTCTTCCAATCATTTCCAGCAGGAATCTTCCAGGTAAAAATTAGTATGTAACTTAAGACATTTAAACTTAGTCTAGTGATTTCATTAGGAAGCAGATGTGAATTAAACCTTTCATTCACTCAACACATTTTTGAATGCCTCTTAAACTTAGCACTGTAGAGTATACAAAGATAGGTTGCACCGGATTTTAACATTTGGAAAGAAAGACAAGATGTATAAACACAATACTATAAAATTAAAATACAAAACGCAATAAGCAAAGAACATATAAAATACTGGGAGAGTCCAAAGGAGGGAAAACTATTAGTATGTGGAAGCAGGAAGGTCAAAAATTACAGTGAACAAAATACGTCCATTTTTTGTTAGTCTATATATTTATTTAGATTTCATCTCAATCATCATAGAATCAGTACTGGAAGGGGCATTGTAATTAAATATGTACTTATGAAATGAGGAGCTTACTCTTTCTATAATATTTATTTGTTGAAATATTTGTTGAAAGAATCAACAGAGAACAAGCCCACTTTTCTCCAGATTCAGATAAAGAATGTGAAGTTTTTTGTTTCCAAATGAACAAAATACTTTCCCTGGAATTCGAGGCCCTAGACAGTGTAACCTTAATCTGCTTGCCTCATATCTCCTAACTGTACATTATGCCAAACCCGATTAATTACTTGTAACCACAGAAATTACAATTCTTTCCACTGCAACCTCTTTTTGGAACATTTATTTTCCGCTTAGAACTTATTAGCTCATCCTATGATTGTCATGGAATAATTTTTTTTAAATCACCATGTACCAGGCACAGTGCTAAGTGCTTTGCATAGTTTATATTTTTTAAATCCTCCAAGAACTCTATTGCCCTGTTTTTACAGTTCAGGACTAAAGCTGTGAGCCAGCCCCAGAAAGAGACTGGATTTGCACCCAAGTCTGTCTCCTGCCTTACCCAGGCTTTCATCCACTGTGCTCTGGCCCCTTGTCTTCACGTTTTCAACAAGCATTCTGCAAGCACCTGTTCACTGCCCCACACCACCCGCTAAACTGGCTAAGAGGGTGCTCACAGCAAAGCAGAGGCCTCAGAGTTACACAGCAGCAAACATAATTCCCTTTACAAGATAATGTGAAAAAATACGAAATGAACCCATCAAGATGGGGTGACCTGTTTTTCTGATACTCAAGGACATTCTTGCTGTCAAATTATTTTACCATAAACCCATTTTTACCCACCTTAAGTGTAAACTTCTCTGTTTATAAAACCCCTTTCAAGTAATTATGAGAAGTCATGAAACATAGTCAGTGGACAAGATAATGGTAGTTCATAAATCTGTATTTATTTTTAAGCACCTTGGATGTTAACCAAAAACTACAGAATATGTTTTTCTTTTCCTATATAGATCAGTTCTTCAATTTCAATAAAAACCTCCCGATACCTTTTACGATTATGATTGCTGTATTAAATCCACTATCTTTTAGCTAAAATCCACTATCACTCCCACTGGCTGCGAGACAGACACTCTCCTGCTAATCCCATCCCTGCCCTTGGTCACTGCCATGGTGCCATCACTCAGTTTGGGCCCCGGCCCTGGAATATTGCCTGTACCAGGAGCCAGGGGCCATCTGAAGCTGAGGAAGGATCTGTGTTCTCCATCAAGGTCAACTGAATGTCAGTGTTTCTGTTAGAACAACAGTTCATAGTAGATGACACAAATGGTATTCTCAGGTAGTGTTCGGCTTCTTTACTCCATGTATCATTAGCAAATTCTGCATAATATCCTTTCCTGAAACTCTATAGCTAAAGACAATAACCATTTATTATTTCTCATGAGCCTGCTGAGTGAAGTTCATCTGGTTTGGCCTGGTTTGATCTCAGCCGAGCGCACTTACATATCTGCCATCAGCTGGCAGGATGGAAGACCGGCTGGTCGTAAGGTGGCTCAGCTGGGACAGATCATCTCTCCTGTACCTGATCTCTCACCCTCCAACAGGTTAGCCTGATCCAAAGTCACGGGGGTTCAAAACAGAGTGACAGCCACCAGGGCCTCGGGAGCTTAGGCTCAGAGGTGGCCCACAGTCACTTCTACTATATTCCGTTGGCCAGAGCCAGTCACAAGCCCAGGTTAGGGTCAAAGTTCTGTCCATGGATGGGAGAAGCTTCAAAGTCACATTGTCAAGAGCAGAGATAGAAGAGGGTGAGGAACTAGAGCCACTGGTAATTTTCTCTGGTTAGGAGAGTGCACAAAGGTTATCTTCATTCAGCCCCACCAGTGCTGTGTCCCATGGCCGCTCTGGATAACCTGTCACCTCTAGAACTGCCGCAAAGTAACTCTCTGTGTGGCTGTCCAGGCGCAATGCCCCAGCTAATCCGCCCCTCTCCCTGGACATCATGGGAACTGAAGCGATCCCTCCCTTCACTCTCTCCCAGAGCTGAGGGGCACTGGACGCGGGCCTGCCTGTTCCCCTCTTTAGAAGCCCGAGTCTGTAGTTCCCACCTGCCCTGCTAGTGAGAAATCTCACGGGAAGAGATCTTGTCATCAGTCTTCAGAAGGTCCCACCACATCTCAGGGGAGACAGACCAGCACCCCAATAGGGTGAGAAGGGACATGCCACGAGCTCTTCGTTGCCTGTCTTCCAGAAGAACTGCTCTGTCCTTTGCAGCTCCCATAGCTTTGATGGTGGCAAAGAAGGTCAGGTTGAGCCTTCTGCAAACCAGGAGGGGCCTGGGAAGCTAAGGTACCAGAACTGCTTTCCTTTTGCAGCGAGCTGTTGGGAATTTGGCATCTTTTTTTAAATTTCTAACTGCTTGGTCTTTGATAATATGGAGGTGATGTGATGAAAAAATTACCAGGGGAATTTCCAAGGGGTAACTTTATATGGGATCACTGTAGAAAACGTCTCTAGTGGTGATATTAGGGCTGAGACCTGATGTCCAGAAGGAGCCAGCTCTGCCGAGAGCACAGAGGGGAACAGCTAGTGCGGAGGCTCTGGGCAGGCCACCCTGGGCCTCTTCAGGAGACATAGGAATGCCTCCTGCCTAGAGGAGGTGAGCAAAAGAAGGAGTGGGAAGAGATGATAGGGTCTGGAGCCAGATTCTGCAGTGCCTTTTAGGCCCCAGTAAAAGGTTTATATTTTATACTTTAAATTAGGAAGTATTAGAGGGTTTGCATGGGAGAATGATGTGAACTGATTTTTGTTTTAAAAAGATCGCTCTGGCTTCTCTGTGGAGAATGGGGTCATAGCAAGGCAAGAGGAAAAATAAAGACAGTTCTGAAGCTGTTGTATCCAGAAGAGATGACGGTGACTACAGTGAGGGCAATAGTTGCAGAAGGAAAGTAAATTCCAGAGACATTTTAGAGGCGGACTTGACAAGATTAGCTAAAGGCCTGGATGTAGGGGCTCAGAGGAGCAGAAGCAAAAAGTTTGTGTATAAATGATAAGCCCACGTGTTGCAATTTATATTGGAATGCCAAGGAAGGCTATAAGCCCCCACAAGTGACCCGTATCACACTGTGGGGAGGAGGGCAGGAGAGAGGAGGGGTGACTTAGAAGCACACGAGCATCTCCAAGGTTAAACAGACTGAAGCAGCAAGTTCTGCAAATGATACTCGATTTTTCAGCAGAGGTATGGTATTAATAGCTGGTTTTGGTCCTTGAAACTGAACTTGAGTTAGCCCTGGGTGCCTCCTGTCCAACTGCCTTGGATAAAATGAGGAAAGGAGACAGCAGGGGAAAGGAGAAGGGGATTCCAAAGAGCCAGAATTTAGGTAACTTCTTTGCTTTTCTTGAATCATAATTATGAACACAGAGACACTTACAGATATACAGAAATGAAAGGGAGAATGACACACTATTTTAGAGTGTCTTATGAACTTGGTGAAATAAATCAAACTTAAAAATTCTGTGTTCATCTAGTGCTTATATTTGTTGCAGACATAAGCTCCCTGCATAAGACTTGGTCAAATACTGTTTTAATAATACAATGATTTAAATCTTGAATCTGGTTGGGGATTTTTTAGTAAACAACCATGCACACTCACATAATTCCCTGGTAAAACAGGGAAGCTAATGATGTGAGAGGCTGAGGCCTATACCGCTACCCAACACAGCAGCCTGGCTCCATAGAGCACCCAGCTCTGTGTGAAAGGCAGGGACCCCTAGCGTGTCATGTCACAATCAGTGGGAAAACATAGTTGGACTCAGTTTCCTAAGATTTCTTCTCTTATTTAATAATCCTTCAGTATTTTGGAGGCTGTGGATTTATTTTGGGAAAAGAGAAAGAAATAATAACTGTATTACGAAAAACTGGTACTCATGTATTTTTTAAAATAGAGTTCCAGTAGGTTCACAAGAATAAGACTGAATTTAAGGTAACAATTATTTGTATTTTAAAATCATTTATATACATATATGAAAACATAATCTTAAAATTATTTACAGCAAAATGTATTCTTTAAATCATCAAAAATAAATCAATTCTTTGTCTTTTCTGGGCCTTTCATCTTAGTGAATCTCTTCAAGGGTGTGGGCTGAAAAGAGGAAGATCTGGGATAGGTCCTGCCTCTTAGTCGTAGACAAAGAATCTTTTCACTTGATTGTGAGCAGAAGGATTTGAATAGGGTGACCAGATCATTTCTTAGTGGGCACACTTTCGAGAGTGAAAGGACGCTCTGTGACTATTGCAACAGGACAGCAGGACTAAATGCCCCAGTGAAGGCCCTAGACCTAAAACATACATAAGCCAACAACATGTCAGCAGCAGGGAAAGGCCTCATGTAATTACCTTTATATTAAGGATATATTTCCAGGAATCAGATTAGGACCTAAGTATCCTCCGGTCACAACTCCAGAATCATAAGCTTTTGTGCAACTTTAATTAATTTGCACCGGACCTCTAGGGCCTAAAGCTCCCTCGCTGCCTGTGCCATTGTGCTGTGTGTCTTATGGTCCTAAAGTAGCTCTCTGGATGCCTGCAAGAGTTAATGTGTTTCACTAAGCACCTTTTGTGCCCTAAGCAAAACTGAGTCTCCTGGTCTAACATCTGTTTTGTTGCATATTTAAGGTAGGTTCCTAACACTGTTCCAAATACTATCCACGTTCTTAATGGTTTTATATAGGCACCCATATAAATGGTTTCAATAGTATCATAGGTTCCTTTTTATAAGTAAATAAAAACCTCAGTCCTATGTTATGTTAACACATGCTGCATAAACATAATGGACTTTTAAAATGTATGTGTGCGCACGTGCTTTCTTCAGTGAATGTTTAACACGTTGTTGAGCCTAAGAAATCCTTATAAAGATAGATTGTGTACTATTAAAAAATTGGAAGGCATAAATAGGAGAGATCAAATGCTATATATTACTAAGGAGAACACATGCGCAAATTGACTTCTTATTAAAATGGGGCATTTATAAGTAGCAGCTGGCTTGGGTTAGTACCTTGATAATTTACAAGGTTGGAGCATTTGGCTTTGTTTTTTATTTGGAGATGCAAGAGAAAATAGAATCAAATAAGAGGTTCTAAACCCATAGAGCTTTATACACAGTAGGATACATACATAATATATATGTACATATAAACACACATACACACATATATTCTAATACAAGCAGTATTTATTGAGCTTTTTGCACTGTTCATACTTCTTGGGAAACAACCATTAAGAGAACAGAAAAGATTCCATGCTCCTTACATGAATTGTGATGGAAAAGTTCATTGACATGGAGAGAGTTCCAAATATTTCCATCCGTACTTCTGGTTTCACCAATTGCAGATATGTGTAAGAATTCTTCTAGGTGGGATGAATGCATAGCAGTTTTTCATGTGCCAATGCTATGTTCTAATTGGAAGATTGAATTTAATTTCTATGAATAATCTTTTAATGGTTTAGAAGAGCTGAATGCCTCCTGAAAATGCTTCCTTATTATGCATTCAGCATTCATTTATGCATGTTTTTATTCACTGCTACCACGTGTCAGGTAATGCTGTAATCATTGAGATACAAAAGTAAATGAAATAAATTATCCTTCCTCATAGAGCGTATATCCCAAGGAAAGCAATGGATAATAACATCAAAAATAAGTAAATAATATGTAGTATGTCAGATGGTGACATATGCAGTGGAGGAAAATAAAGCAAGGAAGGAGATGGTGCCACGGGGGATGCTGAGCATGGGTCACCCTTTTAGAGAGAGTGGTCAGAGGCCTCGTGGGAAAGGTACCATTTGAGCAGAAACCGGAAAGCAGTAGGCAAGTGAACTATGGAGATAACTGGGGGGAAAATATTTCAGGCAGAAAGAAAACTTTGTGCAAAAGGCCCAGTTTAGGACCGTGCTCACTGTATTCAGGGAACACGAATGGCAGTGCCGCCGAGGCGGAGCAAACAGGAGGGAAGGAGGAGATGAGGGTCTGAGAGGCCGGGCTGCCTTGAATTGCTGAAAAACGTGGTTTACTCTGGACGAGATGCTGGCACCAGGCAGGGGTGTGCATCTGAAGAATACCGGGCATTTTAGAAGACACTGTTCTGCTCTATTTTGGTCTACTTATCCTATTAAATTCTTTCTAGGATTTTTATTCCTCATCATGTGATATAAATGTGTGTGAAATAAGATTTCTGAAATTACTTTCCTGAGACTTTTTAAAAAATTTAGTTTTTGGAAAATGATACAACATCCACTCACTGAAGTGTCATTCAAAGGAAACTTTATGAAAAATAAAGCAAGAATATTTATTCCAATTCTGGAAATCATGATATATTTAGTTACTAGGAAAGTGAAAGATTTTTTGGCCAATCTGCTTTGTGAGGGAAATACATGATCTCTCTCTCTTTCCTCTCTGTGTATGTAACTATGTATATGTAATATGTATATTTGTATTTTTTCAAATCTACTTCCAGCACATGAAGGACCTAACCTTAATTCAAATTGCATAAAATCTTTAAAAATTATCTACTTATTGGCTGGTGAGCTATGGATTGAAGGGGAAGATATTAGATATTTTCTTACAAGGTTAAAGAAAAATACCAAGGAAGAGGAAAAAGTAAAACTTCCAGATGCCAAGAATTTCTTTTTTTTAATCTACATTCATGTAGCTATGTTTTATGGATTTTTAATTGCCCATGAAAAGATTTCTTTTTCTGTCCTGATGCTTAAAACCTTAGGCATAACAGAGTAACTGTTAAAAACTTTGGAGCTAGACAGTCTGGAATTCCACCTCTCGTGCTTTCCGGTAGGAAACCTAACTTCACTCTAAATGCTTACCTCACAGAGAAACTGTAAATATTATCTGATATCATGTACACGGAACATTCAGAACAGTATCTAATATATTATAAATGCTCAATAGATACAGTAATTTTCATTTCTTAACTGCTCTCTACTCTTTCATTTTCCATGTTCACCCAGTTACCATCTCCTATCAATTCTTTAACAGAAAGGCTACAAGTTCTATCCCTTTATCTATACTTCTAATACAATTAACTAAATCATTCATTTATTCATTGAACCAGTATCTGTTGAGCACATGCCCTGCACCAGGCAATATACTAGGAGGCAAAGAGAGCAGTAAAAAAGAGAATTGCCATTAAGCTTTCAGGCTCAATAGTACTGTCTTGAATACTAAGTTTAGATAAAATAACCCCTCAAGTTTCTAGCACAGTGCCAAACATTGAGGATATTCCAAAATAGCTATAGACTTAGTCTTTTAGAATTAAAAAAGAACCTAGAGATAATCCTGCATAAACCTCTTACTTTTAAATAAAAGTTTGTGGCTATAAATAGCTCAATATTTTAAGGTGATGCTTCAAGTAGTATAAACAAAGTAGTTTTATTTATTGCAATTACTGATCTCTTTATTTGGTAGATGAGAAACAGCAACATAAGGAGTTTCCACTGCCCAATGTAGAAAGGTCATTAGAGTTAGAAGTGGGACTTAAAGAGATTAGAGTTACCAGTCATGAACTTTAAAATAATGGTGAATAACATGTCTAAGAAATTAGATGAAAAGGTGGAGAACTTTTAATAGAAACCTTATTATATGAAAAGTAATCAAGTGAAAATTCTATAAGTAAAAAGAGAAAAAAAGCAGTGATCGAAGTTAACTATTCAGCAAATGGGTTTAATGGTAAATTAGATGCAGTAGAAAAGAAGAATGGCAAAACTGGAAGAAAAGTTAGTAGAAATAACCAGATAGAAGTATGAAGACTAATGAATAGAAAAGTAGCCAGGAAATAATCTGAACAAAATAAAATATCTCCCATATGTGTAATTAGAGTCCCTGAAGGAGAGGATATAGAGAATAGGCTGACAGCATATTCAGTATATCTGAAGAGATAACCGCCAATGTTTTTCCCAGACTGAAGAAAGCTACAAAGCTACAGACTCAAGAAGTGCTATAAAACCAAGCAGGATAAATGCAAAGAAAACTACATATATGAGCATCAGATTAAAGCTGCAGGAAATTAAAAATATTTGGAAAAAAATTGGGACAATTTCAAAGAGAAACATAAGATTTACAGCTTACTCCTCAAAAGAAGCAATACAAGGCAGAAGCAGTGGAATAAAATCCTTAGTTTTGGAAATAACTGCCAAACTAAAACTCCAGACCCAAAAATTATTCTGTAAACCAAAGGGAAAATAAAAACATATCCTGAAAAACAAAAGTGAAACATTTCATCACCAACACATTCTAACAGAAAAGAGTACAGGAAATTTTTCAGACAGAAGGAAAATAATCCTAGAGGAGAGCACAAAAATGCAGGAAAGAAGGAAATCAGTGGAAAAGGAAATAGTTAAAGCTAAATAGATTTTGACGGACAAGATCAAATATAAGGTATTTTTGAGTTTAAAATATATGTATAATTAAAAATATATATGTTTATATATATATACACACACACATATATGAATGGTACAAAAGGGGGGGAGGTAGGTAGCACTGTACAGTGTTCAAAGTTCACTGAATTGTTTGGGAGGCAATAAAAGAATTAAATTTTATGAGATCCTAATAAATTAAATATTCATGTTATAATCTTCAGTATATCCCATGGAAAAAATAGCAAAATAATACATAATAAATGAAATACTAAAGAGGAAATGGAATTTAGAAATAATTAAAGAAGGCAAAAGGATAAAGGACATAAGGATTATAAAAATACAAAAAATTCATTTTTCATACATAACAATTGAATGGTAGAAAATTCAACAGAAGTTTTATAAGTTACTAGAATTAATAAGTGAAGTCAGCAGTTACTGGTCCGTATGTTGTCAATACTGGCAACTGACATAGTGAAATTTCTCTAAAAAAATTTATAGCAAAAAATAGAATAGAATAATTGTAATAAAATTGTGCAAGTTCTGTATAGAAAACTATAAAACATTATAGAGGCCATTCTAAATATGTAAATAAGCAGAGATGTATACCATGTTTATAATTTGGTAAGCTTGCTGTTGTTAAGATACCAGTTTCCCACAACTTAATTTATTTCAATGTTATCCCAACCAAAATCTCAGACGTTGTTTTTTAAGTATGTATCAATCAATATGTAGATTCCAAAATGTATACAGAAATGCAGAGAACCAAAGTAATCTTGCAGAAGGTGATGGAAGTGGGACTTACACTTCCAAAATCATTGTAAAACTGCAGTAATTAAGACTGAAGTATGGATGCAAAGATAAACAAATAGACCAGAATAGAGGATCCTGAGACAAACCCATATGTAAATGATTTATGTCAGAAGTGGCTTGCAGGACAGTGGAGAAGAAAGTATCAACACATGTTTTCAGTAAATGATGAGGTGACTCCTACTCTACATGACACCATATTCTTTTAAAATTCAATTCCTACTGGATTATAGATCAAAATACAAACATAAAAATAAAACTTTTAAAAGGTAATATTGCAAAATACATTCATTATTTGGTAACTATTTTTAAATAGAGCATACAAGGAATATACTAATTAAAAATGGGTGAACTTTGTTTTATATCTAATGTAACTTTTCATTTTTTAATTTTTATCTCTAATTAGATTCTCTATATTTTTACTACACAGTCTTTCACAAAATTATATTGTTAAAAATTTTGAGGATTGATTAATCTTTTGTTGTTAAATGGCCCTTACTTTTTCCTATCTTTTCCATAATTCATGAAATTTTTAGAACATGTAATCAACTTCTTAAATGCATTGTTTCTATTTTTGTTTATAAGCTCACCCACCAGATAGTAATGCTCTATTTCTATATAATATTTGAAACAATATTTTGAAAGAAATCTAAAATGAAATCTCTCTTTCTGCTCATAATTTATAAACATAGATCATAGAATATTAGAGTTTGAAAGAGTTGAATGAGTGGATTGTATGGGATGATTTCAGCAGTGAAGAAAACTAGAGTCCATTGATGTTCAAGTCTGTCCCCAACAGGCACTAACAGAGTTAATGGCATAGTCAAGAGAGAAGTTAGAGTTTTTCACACCCAGAATAGTGCTTCCTTTCTTTTTACATTTTAGCCATTAATTGAAATTCCTAACTACATTTGTGGATATTTGGAAAGCAGAAAAATAATGTCTGATACTCTCATCATTCTGACATAATCTTATTTCTTAATATACATTTGTTACCGGATATAGTAATAACATACATCAAATCTTAAGTGTCATTTTTTCATTAAGCTTAAAAAATGAAAAGAAACAGTCAAAAACATCTTCAGATCATTGTCTTAACTAAGAAAAAGAAAGAAAATCTGTTAGCCCCGAGAGTGAGCTCTGAAAAGTTGCCTTTTCTTCTAAGTAAATTTAGTAAGATTATAATTTTTTTTATAACTGATTATCTTGAAATCAGCAGATGTTAAAAAAGAAAGAAAAACATTTAGCAAATCCAGTGGATAATGGATATACAATTAATATCCCACTTTGATCAATGTATCAATTGATTGATAGATAATACGTCAGGCACAAAACAGTAAAATGTGTATTACATAGGAAAAGAATATAACAGAAAGTTTACAAAAGAGGAAAAACACAAGAAACAGGTGGAAAATGTTAATTTTATTTTCATTAATTGATAAATCACATTAATATTTGTATAAATGAAATGGAACCCTTTCTTACAATTAAGATAACATGTTTTATATTGCTGTTGATGTTGTAAACATTTCAGTAATTTAGCAGTATATATCAAGAGTCATAAAAGGTAGAAATTTGAGGGATTATAACTTAAGGAAGTAACCTCAAGCGTGGAAAACTCTAGATTCACAAATTTGTTCATCATAGTTTTTAGCAGTAAAAAAGAGTGACACACGTACACGTTCCAAAGTAGGAGAATGATAAACTACACCTAATTGTTGGAATATTGTGCAGGCATTATAAATATAGATTATTAGAACCAAAACAAATGCCTATATGAAGATATCATTTTTCTGTTGTGTCATAGTAGAGTTTGAGGTTCAAGATCACTTTATATGGTTTTAACATTGCAAAGGGATCCCATGCAAATTCCATGGGTAAATTAACTGGATACATGTTAGAGGCAATAGTGTGAATTTACATTCAAAATTAACTCATTTATATGTACATCAGGATAGAAAATTTACATATACCACCGTTTGGATGTGCATAGAAAGTGACTTCTTAATTTTTCTATAACTGATCTTCATGATCCCACCTACACACCAGGAAATGGGGTTGAAATACTAAATTTGGCCCAGACCCAAACATTAGTCAGTCCAATTATCTGGACAGACTATTAGTGTAATGCTAAAGTAACCATGCAACAATGTCAGATGTTCCTTCTATTCCTCTGCAAGATAACATTTGGATGCCATGCAGGAGAGAAGTATAAATCACCTCATGGCGTGAGAGAGGGAACGCTGGCCTTGTGCTGGTCCTGGGACATTCACTGATTGACGAAGTTTGATTGTTACCTATTGGTTTCAATAGTAAAAACTTAAAAAAAAAACAGTACAACATAGGCACCTAAGAATACAGATACTGACTGTAAACACCCAGCACAGTCATACTATGCAGGCTGAGTGAAACACCTCTGCACCTGCTGCGCGTGTCTGATGCCAATAAATCCCTTATCTGTCCCACCTCAGCAAGGCAGGATCCACTGGCTCCTTCCAGTTGGCTAGGTCACCGCAGACTAGTTCCGAAGATCCCTTTGACTCCCCAGTTCCCTGCAAAAGTCTCTGGACAAAGCGGGCAGGCCTCCCACGACATCATAACCTCTTTCGTCCAGAGAAGGCATCTCTCCCTCTCTATCACTTTGCCTGGAACCATAATAGTGAACTTCGTGTTTGGAGAGAAAACCAGCTTACCAAAAAGGGGGAGAAAATCAGGAATTTGTTTTAAATCATATTACACTTGTATCATATGCAATAATAAAATAAGAAAAGGGGTGTCATAGAAATAGTAAAATAACAATGGTTAGAGTAGGCTTTAAAATAATGACTTAAAGTACTAAAAATCCTTGTTTCCTTCATGTCAATCTGAGGCAAGAGATAATTCCTTGTAAATTTGCTTCCAAAGACTCTATGTATCCATTCTGATATCATAAAAATCAATATGAACTTATATTCTTAATACTAGTCATGTAAAATGCAAATCAAGTATCGTATGTGGAAAAGATAGTAAGTCAGTGGAAGTCATCTAGTCGTAAATAAGACTAAGATCTGCATATAAGGGCAAGGTAGACATTTACTGTTTTTTCCTATTTGTGTCTTTCTTTGGGGAATAAATAGCATGTGTTTTTTCTCTCAGGAGCCAGCGCTTGCCCACTTTCAGTCTGTGTTACTTGCCTGGAACAGACAGTAACTCTCTGACCCAGGAATGGGCGTATGACCTAGCCTTGGACCAATGACTATATTCCACCTCTCTGCTTCAAGAATGCCTACATTATCCAGGTCATCCAATAATACTTAGTATTGGAATTTCGTTGGCACTTTCAAGAAGAGAACCCTCTTCCCACTGGAATGACTAGTAGTAAGCAGAGTTTCTAGCATTCGTCATAACTGACTTCCTGAAGAGTATAACCAAAACAAAGCTAATTAGAGCTAGGAAATGAAAAGGAAATCTCTTGAGCATCTGAATTTATCAACTCCCGAAGCAGGATTGAACCCTTGAGTTTTCCATGGTGTTAGTCAATGGGTAAATTCCCTTTTTTATTTTTGTCTACTTGAATTTAAGTTTCTATTACTTGTAAACAACAAGACTGATGAATAATATAGACTGTAATATTTCTACTTTATACTACACCATAGCCAAGCATTTATCTGCCTCCCTTATAGTTTATTTAAATTCTTTCCAGAGGACTAAATTTAGGTTTATGAGGATATACTTCACATGCCATTGATCCACATAAGAGAAATTGAGTTTTTGTTTATTAACTCTCAAGAGATATTATAATTGGGTAAAAATCATGCCTCGCTGTGCCTTGCATATATTGTACATATATAGCAATTAAAAAAGTAAACAAGCCAAACAACAGAAAAGAAAGCAGTAACAATTTAACAGGAATTACATATTAGCCTCTGACAGCCGTCTCATTTCAAGTGCCAAAAGGCAATAACTTTTGCTACTTCAAACATAAATGCAAGTCTAGGGTTAGAAATTCCAACATTAGCAGGAATAATCAATTGCAATGTTTAAATATAATGGTAAGATGTAAATTGCATTCAAAATATATGATGGCAAGCTGATAGATGGATTCAGAGCCTTTAGTAATATTTGCTTACAAATTAATTAAAAATTTTTATTCTAGAACATGTTTATACATTTCCTAGAAGATTATGGGTCAACTTATTACCAGCAGCACAGACTTTAACTATTAACAAAAATTGCCTTTGTCTAGATTGGGGTTTCTTTAGATTCTGCAAAGGCAGTGATTTTTAATTTCAGTGTATTTTCAGCCATAAAGACAAGTGGAACATCCAGGTCATAGACATAAGTGCTAGCAAAATATTAGGGTTCTAGAGTATCTAAGAGATAGTTAAATATCTTAACAATATACCATGGTTTCTGGGGGCTGGTGGAGAGGGATAGACTAGTTGTATCATTACCAAAATATTTTGGCAAGCCAAACACATTCATTATGTAATTGCAACATGTACATTATGTATCAAACCACGTATGCTCTGTTTTTAAAATTAGATATGCTAGATCCGTTTCAATGTCAGCTTTGTGCATAGCATTCTAAGAAGCTCATTAGGAACAAAAATAGAAAATGTTCATAGCTCCTAATTACTACTTATATTTTTGAAAGATAACAAAAGAAATCGAACTTTTAATGAAATGGAGACTGAGTATACTATCATATAATTTAATATGAGAAAGTTAGGTAGCATTATAAAAACAAACCAAATCTGAAACTCAGCCTCTTATGATTCCAAGAAGTATATATATTTGGACTAAACACTGAGTGTCTGAATTCATTAAGAAAGTGGCCACTGCTTTCTTTTTACTCCACGTAATTCAGTTGGCAATGTATGATAAACAATAGCCTTATATCTTTCTTTAACAAAAATTGACTGTCAGGGTGGGAACTTCTTTTTGTGAGTAATTGATGTAAACAACCATTCATGACTTATAAATTACACGCTACTGAAATAGCAAAATTAGCACTAACTCAAATTTTAAGCTTTCTTTAAAAGATAAGCCAAACATTAAGAAATATAATAAAATATAGCATTTTAATTTTTATGTTTTTTTGTGTATATTAAACACTATCCTGAAACTTTTAATAAGAATAAATCTACCTGATTGGTTTTTATTCAAGCCAAATGTTAAATGAAACAAAACATCTCAAGTAAAATGTGCCTCTTCGCCAACACTTTTAGCTTAAGTGTAAAGTGAAAATCTTTATCTACTTGTCTAAAATGTTACTGACAGCATTTTTTTAGTGTGTTGAAATTTTTCTGATATGACCCAGGCCATAGAGGAAGCTGCTAGGCGATGCACGAAGACCGCAGATCTGGAAATACCCCCGAACACACCAACACGACTACTCCTTTAGCATATTAGCTGTGTCCTCTTAGCATTTTCTTCATCTTTTCTGGAATGTTATCCTACCCCTTTTAGTTGGTTGTTACAAGAACCACTTTGAGAGCAAATTATCATTTATTTTGCATTCCTGATATTTTGTGTTCACAGGTCTATTCAAATAGTTGTTAAAGAAATGAATAAGTACATAGAAAAAATGAAGAGCTCGGGGGTTTACCCTCTTGGCTGTCACTTATGCATCACTGACATTAGGTAAACCACCTAAGCTCTCTGAGTCTCAGCTTCCTAAACTCTACAGTGATAGATATCTGAGTTTTTCCAAACCTAAAGTCTGAATACCTGAGATCTACAGCCAAACAGACATCTTTGGGGCAAACAATCCTAAATCATATCTCCTATTCTAATGTTTCATGGCTATGAGAAAATAAGCTCGCTGAATTTAATATCTCTTTTCTATCCTGTTTGATATCCATTAATACCACTATAATATCTTCTTTCCACATCTATGATGCCAGTAACAAATAAATATAATATGACTGTGAGCTCTGGGAAGGGAGATTCCATTCAGGTTTCTATGTCTAACATCTCCCTTAGTGATTGCAGATAATATGGGTTCAACACCTGTTTATTGCATAAGTTCCTAACAATGCTGATCTTTAACCACATCTCTATTTGTAATATAATATTCCTAAGTTTAAATGTAGGTAATTATTGACTCATGAGCCTTGCAAGTAATCATCACCCACTTTCCTAAATCAAGCATATCAACACATTGTGAATAATCATATTCTGGTACCTAACTCTTGCTTTAGCATAACTGAGCCTACAAACATCTGCTACTCTGAAAATACAGAAAATGATTAAAAATAAGTAAGGAAATCAAGAAAAACCAATCTGAGAACAAATTCAAGCAAGAGAATTAAAACAACATTGATAAGACTGAAAGGCATAAAAAGACATACATAATGAAGAAAAAAAGCTATTACAGAAAAAATTGGCTCTCTGAGAAAGAATATGAAGAAAACATTTCTAAGTTCCAACCCTAAAAATCTAGCCAAATATTTCTACTGAAAATGACTGCCTTAGCCAGACTTTTTTCCCGATATTTATTTCATGTATTAATGCAATAAAAGGAAGTAAAAATGCTTTGGATTAATTAAAAGAATGATTTTGCAATGCCTCTAAACACTGGTCCTTAGTTAGAATGGAAAAAGCATATTAGGGTATCCTGTGAATAGAACTACCAACTGATCGAAATAATTATGAGTCATAGAAGACGAAGACAAACATGAACTTTCAGGGTATATGGAGAAGTTTAAAGTGCAGGACCTCAGTGTCAAGGATGTGGAAGGATACTACTACTTTGGACATATTAAAAAACTGAGATTAGAAGGGAAGTAGTTGTGAATAGCAGGTTGAAATGTAAGTAATTCAGAGCCTGGCTGGTGTTGGAGAAGTCAAGAGAGAGAGTGGAAGAAACCCTACCTATTAAACCACAGACTGGATGTGGCAGCCTGCTTACATCATGGAAAGAGATACAAACACAGAGGAGAGATGAGAAAGAATTCATCCCAGTCAAAATAGACGGCAGCACAATAGAGACTTTTAGAGCCCAAGTGGCACCAAAATGATGCAGAGAGCTTTGATCTGATAGCAACTTAGAGGACCCGGTTTTGAGAGTCTCAGCCCAAAACCGAAAGTGCTGGGTGACCACACTTGACGTATTCATTGTCTAGGATCATTCAGTAAATGCACCCCAGGCTGTGCTTATCAGTTCTGAACCAAGCACAGCAGCAGAGGGGGACACGGTGACTAGTGTGGTGGGACTTTGCCCTCATAAAGGATTGTAAAGGGACAGACAAACGTGACAGGGCTTTCTGGTTCAGAGTACAAAGGCATGCATGTTAACTAGCACATTGTGAGTCTTGAATTTAAAAAACCATAATGCTCCTTTGGGGGTGCAGAAGAGAAAAGTTTTTAACTGGTTTAAACATACAGCATAAGCCAAGGCTGAGAGGTAACAAGGTATCATACGCGTCAGAGGCTAGTGAGCAGATTACTATCAACTGAAGTCTGGGGTGTGGAGCAGATGAGCCTGAAAAGTTGTGAGAGATCAGGCCTTTTGCTATAATCCTTTGGCAACTGACTGCAACTACAAAATTTTTTTGCAACATGAAAAGGCCCTCAAGGGTAAATGACTGGAATTAGGAAGAAAATTTACTTATGATTTATACTTTCAATACTTCTGAGATTCTAAGGGTCTTTGCTTTTCTCTCCTGATACCCGCTTTGCCCAAACTTACTATGGCCTTTGGAGGATCTAATGCAAATGCATCATGTGAGCATGATCTACATTCAGTGTCTCACTAGCAAATATTCCTTAGTAATACATAGTATCAAAATATAGTTTTGTGCAGAAAAAAAATCAGGTTCAAATCCTAAGAATTTCAGAGAAAACAGCAATAGGCTGTGGAAGAAAATGCAGTCAGCAATAGATGTGGGTCGAGGTATTTCATCAGCCTAGTGAGACTTGGTGGGCTCTGCTGAGAAGCACTGTGTTCATAACAGACAATAGCTGAGTACCATCTGCATAGACAGGTTATACATAAAGAAAGAAAAGCATAGCAGTATTCCAAGAATATAATGAGAAGAAGGGATGCTTTCTCTGAGGTCATTTATTAAGAACACTTAAGCTCCATCTATAGAAGAAGTAAGTGCTAAGGATAGACCAGGCAATAAAAGTTTAATTTTCAAAAGTCCTTTCAGCCTTTATTATCTACTCAGGTTGTTTATATTGATCAGATTCATTGGATATTCACCCAGTTCCCCAGGTAGCTTTGAGTTATAAATGGACCATAAGCTGTTTACCCAGGGCAAAAATAAATGTTTTCCACTGTGGGACCAACCTAGGGATTCAGAATGGGAGCTGATCAGAACGGAATGTCCTAAAAAAATTTGGTGTAAAAGTTATTGTCAAAGTTGCAGTGACACACGAGTGGAGATGAGGCCAAAAACATCTAACAAAAAGAGAAAAATTAATCTGTTGGTGATATCTAAGATTTGTGGAATCTGAATGGAAAAGATGTGTTTTTTGAAAAGTTTCACTACAAGTCTCTTGAATTTCCAAGTAGGCAACTTATAAAGCCAGTCTTGATGAGAAGGTGATCATTCGGAAACAAAGAAGCAGAATTGGAGTAGATTAATAATAGCCTGAAACAGACCCATGACCTACAATCATTTGCATTTCCTGCCCTTAATTTTCTGACCTTGATTCCCTAACCACCCAAAGGAAATTTCAAAGAGGAAGATGTTGAATGAAGGGACGCTTCTGTCAGCGCATATTCTATCTGTTGATTAGTCTTATATTCATGTCTTTGCCTGGCTGCAGTGTGTCTCCCCAATGCATTTGTGACCCCAGACTTCTCAGTTATCATGGTCAGTTTTGATTCTTCACAGATTACAAAGAGCCATGATACGCTTCATCCTATTAAATCCTAACACCACCTCTGTGAAATGCTAAAGTGGTTATCGAACCTATCAAGTCCCACACAGAGAGTCTGCAAAGCAGGGTTGAGCCCAGGCTTGCAGCCAGTTCCTGTCCTTGTAGCTGTAGGAGTTTGAGAACTCAACGCCTTGTGTCTCAGTTTACTCATCTGTAAAATAGGGACAAAAATAACACCCCTTTAAAGCATTGTGAGGTTTCAGTTAGTTAGTACAAGTACAGTGCTTAAAGCCATGCCTGGCACATAACAGACACTAAATAAAAATGAGCTATTTGTATTCAATTCAGAGTTAGACCTAATTTTGAATGCTAGTTCCATGGGACTTACTAGCTATGTGCCCTGGGAAAATCTTTCACTTATCCAGTCCTTGGTTTCCTTATAGGTAATTTGCAGATTAAAAAATAATTTTTAAAAATTTCACAGACATGTCATGAAGGTTGTATGGGTAACATGTGCCATGGCTCTTTGTAATCTACAAGGACTAAAAGGTGATCAGGATGGTTCTGGTGTCTGAAGTCAAATGTACATATATGATGGCCAACCTACCTAGTCACTCTGGCCCCAGCAGTACATTCCAGATTGGCCTGGTAATAAGTGCATATAAAATTGTTCCTGACACATCAGGCTATGTGGAAAACTGCGGGTGTCGTGCAAAAGGAAAATATAAAAAAAAGTTACACCTCTAACAAAAGTTACACATTGACGATAGCTTTTCATTTCAGCATGAGCATCATTCCCAGTTATGTGATAATGCTGTAATTGAATGTTGAGAAAAACTAGTGAAATACTATAAAATGTCAAGAATAAAATTAATTTTAGTGGAACCCATTCAAGAAGTAGAAAAGAGAGGTTGGTAGGGAGTAAGGCCATCCTAATAAGTAGCCTCAGAAAAGGTCTCACTGAGTATAACTGAGGTCACACAGAGGTCAGCTGCTAAGGTTCTGAATTCTCATGAATCAGAAAGGGACTAGTACTCAGAAATCAGAACAGAAACTGAAGACTTCCAGCCATGCACCACAATCAGGTTACACTTTGGCGATAAACACTTTAAGTCTACAAATACGTAGCAACTGTGACAAGCCAGGCTGAAGGGCTGCGGGAGAAAAGAGCACAGCTTTCCATCCGATGAAGGGGCTGTTCAAGGGGTCTACACAGATATGGGTTTCTAATAAACCAGGCAGGAAATGAAAGTCCTGTGCTGTGACCAATGGAATTCTTCCACCTAATAACTGATTTCCCCAGGATTATGTCCATGCATCCATGACTAGGTGTGGCAAGAACTGAGCATGTCCCTTCCGCAGTCCTTTCGGTCAGGGGCTCTGACTCAGCCATCATTCCGGCCCCTGCAGTGTCCGGTTCTGTTTTACACATAGTTGTCAGTAAATAAATGTGTAACAAATAAATCTTCATAACACGTCTTACCCAGTAATTCATTAAAAACATAAAGGAGAAACACTGTCTTCTATTTCTATTATTCTTCGCAGTGACTGTATATGGCATAATAAATATAACTGTAGTAAACAGTAATGTAGTAAACATAACAATCAATACAACTTAATTGGAAGAATTTAATTTGTATTCTTGAGAAATTACTTTATGGTCATAACAAATATTGTTGATCACTCACTCATTGTCTAGCAAAATTGTGAAATAAGATAGCTTATATCAATCATAGGAAATAAAGCAAACAGCAAAAAATATTCAAGCTGGCCATTTTCCTGTGTTTAAGTTTTGTCTTAAAACAGAAATATATTATCAAGGGACATATATTCTTATCTGGCATTGCCACTGACTAGCAATTTGAGCTTGGAAATTTCACTTTCTACTCATAGTGCAACAGAGTTGGCTAGTATATTAAATGGATTATATATAGGATTGCATCATACAATTTTAACCTGGAAATACAGCATGCTCACTGTAGACAGACACTAGGAAAGAGAAAAATGACCAGTTTCTTATTCAAAGTTGTAGAAAACCTTATAGGTTATGGAATTGGAGAAGTGGCCAAATCCTTAACCTGCCACTTACTGACCTTGGGGAGTTATTCACCTGCATACCTGATTCATCATACGTCAAAAAAAAAAAAAAGAAAAGGATCACTTATTGATACCTCCTTTGATTGCTTGAAAAAAATAAATTAGGAAACGTAAGTGCTTAAATCAGTGCGGGGCACATAGAGTAAACTTATCGGTGGGCTCTTTCTGGTTTTCTTCCGTCTGCTCTTCGATCAACAGATCTTCAGAGCGTAGGACGGGGACAGTGAAGGGCGCTCAAATTACTATGAAGATGGAAGAAACAGCAAGAACCATGTCTCATGTTTGGGTCCTCCGACTCCCTCCCATAAGTGGGTTCAGTCTTCCTGCATAGACTTTCTCACCTTGTTAGGAAAGGTGGCTAGTCTTGGTAGCGCAAAGATGAGAGTGTTAATTGGAGCCAAGAGTTTGACCAGCTGTGTAACCCTGAATATTTCCCTTAAAAATTACTCTAGGATTTAATTTCTTTATCTAACACTGATGTTTCTCATAATTTTACTGTTGTTTAACAAGGGCTAAGAAGTGGAGCAAGGAATAACTAAGCAATAAACAGGGGAAAAGCATGCTTTCTACTCCCTAAAGAAGTCTATGGAGGAAGAAAAAGAGAGGGGTCAAATCTGAAATCCACCTCTAGTTCATAATATGCCTGCCTACCTAATTAAGCCCTTAATTCCACCCACTCTAGACCTCTGGAAACTGACTTGAAACACTGACAACTGTAGATCGCCATCTAGTTGTGGCCACTAGAACTGCAACTGAGTCTTCTGATTTCCCCCAAGGCATAGGAAGTAAATTCTCTGGGTACTGGAGATAGGAAATCTTTGTCATGTTTCAAATGTCTTCTTTGTTGAAATTCTGAATTACAGCCATCGACTCCATGTCTCTCAGTAAACTAAGCATGCTTTACAATAGCTGCTGCTCATTTGACACATTAGAGTTTCTTATGAAAAATGAATGATTCATAGGTAAATAGGAGATATAAAACTGATCATAATATCAAAGATTTTATACATATTTAAGACACTGTCAGAACTTCATCATTAAGTATTTTTTCCAGATTTAAAGATCAGATACATATATTTACAGTTACTGTAATCTTGGTATATAATGAGCTCAGGTATATTTTAGAAACAAAGTTTTAATGAAATCAGTATTTTATAAAAAGGGCAAGATTTCATTTCAACCAACAGTTTTAATTTCAAAAGCGTATTTTAATCATGAATTAAAAATTAAGTTATGGTTCTCTGAAAATATTTTAAAACAGAATGCTCTTGCTGTCTTCATTTTTCCTTGGCTTAGAGATTGTGTTATATACTTCAGCTAATAATATATACTACCCTTTTAGGTCAACTGAAATACTCCAGTTGGGTTTACTGTGCACATGTAACTAGGTAGGAATAATTGAAAGAAGGGAAATAAAAATTTTCCAACAAGGACTTTTTAAAAAATGAGAATACAGATTGCTTTAGTTAGTATCAATTCCATTTATAAAAAGATACCCTTGGTGCTTAGCAACTCACCATGATAGTCATGTTATATTCTTACATAAATTTAAAAAAATATTCATTAGCTACAATGAGGATAATCCCTGTAGTCTGACAAAAATCTTTCAAAAGGTTCATATTGAAAAAAGATTATGACAAATAATCAATGCTTCAAACTCATAATAATTCAAAGTATTTATGTAGCATTTGATATTTGGAAATACTATTTAATAAGTCACTCATTTATACAGAAAGGATAATTTTCTCTTATGCATTTATATGCGTAAGTTCATTTTAACCTCTACCTTTTCTAGTCTTCAGTTATTCTTTCTGTAGTTAATTAAACTTCTGAGGCATCAATTTCTCTTATTGTAATTAAAAATGTGTTACTCCAGGAAAAGATTTAACTACCTGATGCCAGAGATCCACTGGGAGAAGTGAAGTCCTAGTATTCAAGCTGTGCATCTTTGAAGCTTCTCAGAAGCTGAAACATAATCAGATAAAACTGAATCTGATGAGAGGCAAAATAGACCACAGGTAGTTGCTTCTATAACACCCTGATCAACTCATTCCATACTTCCTGACCCAACCACACACTGCTCTGAAGAGGATACAACATGGTTGTTCTTAAATAATTTATCTTTATTATGGTGCCAACACTTCAAGACCGTATCATAGTGATTTCAGTATAAACCATATTTCCAATCTTCTCCCAATTATGGCTGAGGGTTCTAAACCAAAGGTAGTATTATGGAGTCAGTTTGGGGTTAAAAAGTACACATATCAGACCATCAGGAAGCAAATTCAATGGGGGCAGGTAAGAGAAAAATGGTCAAATCACTGGCTTTCTAGATAAGACAAAACTCAGTTTTAGTAAGGGAAAATACATGCAAAGATCAGATATGTCAAAATTAAATTAGAATGTTTTAGATACCTGAATGAAATTGGCACATATATTTATGTTTTTATTTTCAAATTGGTTTTTGGTGCTCAAAGAAATATTTGAAATGTCAAGGACAAAACTGTTAACCAATTTACAAATAAGACCAAGTACCTTTGCAAAGAATTACAATACAATATACATATGCAATACAGTATAACTGCCTAAAAGATTATTATTTAAAATTTGTATTCAAATTGATGGAAAAATTCAGAAATAATACATGAACTATATACTATAGTGCACCTGTGTAAGGAGTGCTCCAAAAGTGTATTTTTCAAAATCAGTGGAGATTCAACAATTAAAGGAAAAAGTCTTCTGCAAGGGATTTGGAACAGAAAATTCTAATCTTTATAGAACAACTGCAGCAATTTGCCACAAGACAGTAAGACTGCATTAATAGAAAACAAAATGCACAAACACATGGAACTTTGGTCCGTTACCTAAAATTGTTTCTCTTGGAATTGTGATGAAAAAGCTATCATCTGACCAGAAAGAATCCTAGAACAGTATTATGTTTGGGAAACTCCTTCCTTTCGCTTTGTATTTTGTAGTTGGATCATGTCCTTGAGTATTGCTAGAAGTTTTCCTCTAATCCTCAATTCTCCTGGAACAGCAACTTTCTATTAGTGAAAATGTCAAATTGCCAATGATATATTGAAACTAAAGGTGTTCCATGATAAATGTATGAATTTTATAATGATATAACCATTCAAGTCTTGAATTATATGGAATCTTGACATTTAGTGTTGATTTGCTCTCCGTAGGTAACCAGACAGTGGGAAGAGAAAGAGACAAAAACAGAGGGAAGAATTAGTTAAGGTACAGGGACCATCCTGCCCAGCAAGTCACGGCTGACAGAATGGGTAGAATGCTGGCAGAGCAGGATGAGATTCGTCATGTCACATGTCTTGAGAAATACGACAGCCCCATAGATTCCCATTGGTTTCCATTTGTTCCCATCACCTAGAATAGGTAGTGCAGCACAGAGCTTATAGAGTTGATCAAATATTTTCCCTATTACATTTATATTTGCCATGGAAAAAATTCGACAGAACATTAAAATAAACGCCAAACACTGAGGTAGACAGAAAAAGTCAAATCTATCAATATAATACTGCCTTTATTTATAAAGGAATATAAAGAGATTTATATTCCTCTTCTATCTATTGCTTTATTCAGTGGTTCCAGAATTCAGACCTAACAGTGACAAAAAGATTGATAAAATTCCCATACAGGCGGAGCCAACATGGTGGCATGAGTAGGAGAGTGGGAATCTCCTCCCAAAAACATATATATTTTTGAAAATAAAACAAATACAACTAATCCTAAAAGAGAGACCAGAAGACACAGGACAACAGCCAGACTACATCCACACATGCGAGAGCCCACTGCGTGTGAAAGGGGTAAGATACAAGCACCGGCCCGGCAGGACCCGAGCGCCCCACACCCCAGCTCCCGGTGGGAGGGAGAGGGAGCCCAGGACTGGTAAACACCGAGCCCCAGCCACCCGCACCAGAGCGCAGGCACAGTGCATGCGTAGAGGGCTGGTAACTAATGAAATAGGGCAGCAAGACCTCTGAGCGGGTTCCGAAGCTGATGCCCCTGTGACAAACAAAAGCAAGTGCTTTTTGAAAGTCTTAAAGGGACAGGGACTTAACAGCTAGACGGAAACAACAAAGGCCACAGCCCAGTGGTTGGAAATTACAGGGAAAACCGGGCGCACTAACCCCCTGGGCAACAGCTCTGAGACCCCTCAAGGAGGTAAACAGCCAAACAGCCCCCCGTCCATTACCCCTCCGGGTGCTGTGAAAGCAGAGAAACAGCCTAAGGCAAACCCCGCCCACAGAAAGGGAGATCCATCCATATCAGCCAGGCAAGACACAAAGACCCAGCCTACACGCAATTACCCAACACAAGCCACTAGGGGTCGCAGTTGTTCCAGTAAAGAAAGGACAGTAGCAAGTGAAAATTTTGGCCCTCCCAGCTGACAGTCAATAGCACCTGTCAACATGAAAAGGCAAAAAAATATGATCCAGACAAGACTAACCCAGACAGCTTCGGCATCTGCTACATCTTCCCCTGAGAAGGAACCTGGGAGATAGATTTAGCCAGTCTTCCTGAAAAAGAATTCAAAACAAAAGTCATAACCATGCTGATGGACTTGCAGAGAAATATGCAAGAAATAAGGAAAGAGAATACAGAAATAAAACAAGCTCTGGAAGGACTTCAAAACAGAATGGATGAGATGCAAGAGACCATTAATGGACTAGAAAACAGAGAACAGGAACGCAGAGAAGCTGATGCAGAGAGAGATAAAAGGATATCCAAGAATGAAAGAATTTTAAGAGAGCTGAATGACGAATTGGAACGGAACAATATTCGCATTATAGGGGTACCAGAAGAAGAAGAGAGAGAGAAAGGGATAGAAAGTCTTTGAAGAAATAATTGCCGAAAACTTCCCCAAACTAGGGGAAGAAATGGCCTCTCAGACCACAGAGGTACACAGAACTCCCATGACAAGGGATCCAAGGAGGGCAACACTAAGACACATAATAATTAAAATGGCAAAGATCAAAGGCAAGGACAAAGTATTAAAGGCAGCCAGAGAGAAAAAAAAAAGGTTACCTACAAAGGAAAATCCATCAGGCTATCATCAGACTTCTCAACAGAAACCCTACAGGCCAGAAGAGAATGGCATGATATACTTAATGCAATGAAACAGAAGGGCCTCGAACCAAGACTACTGTATCCAGCACGAATATCATTTAAATATGAAGGAGGGATTAAACAATTCCCAGACAAGCAAAAGTTGAGGGAATTTGCCTCACACAAACCTCCTCTACAGGGCATCCTACAGGGACTGCTCTAGATGGGAGCACTCCTAAAAAGAGCACACAACAAAACACCCAACATATGAAGAAGGGAGGAGGAGGAATAAGAAGGGAGAGAAATAAAGAATCATCAGACCGCATTTATAATAGCTCAACAAGTGAGTTAAGTTAGACAGTAAGATAGTAAAGAAGCTAACCCTGAACCTTTGGTAACCACAAACTTAAAGCCTGCAATGGCAGTAAGTTCATACCTTTCAATAATCACCCTAAATGTAAATGGACTGAATGCACCAAACAAAAGACACAGTAATAGAATGGATAAAAAAGCAAGATCCATCCATATGCTGCTTACAAGAGACTCACCTCAAACCCAAAGACATGCACAGACTTAAAGTCAAGGGATGGAAAAAGATATTTCATGGAAACAACAAAGAGAAGAAAGCAGGTGTTGCAATTCTGGTATCAGACAAAACAGACTTCAAAATAAAGAAAGTAACAAAAGACAAAGAAGGACATTACATAATGATAAAGGGCTCAGTCCAACAAGAGGACATAACCATTATAAATGTATATGCAGCCAATACAGGAGCACCAACATACCTGAAACAAATACTAACAGAACTAAAGGAGGAAATAGAATGCAATGCATTCATTCTAGGAGACGTCAACACACCACTCACTCCAAAGGACAGATCCACCAGACAGAAAATAAGGACACAGAGGCACTGAACAACACACTAGAACAGATGGACTTAATAGACATCTACAGAACTCTACATCCAAAAGCAACAGGATACACTTTCTTCTCAAGTGCACATGGAACATTCTCCAGAATAGACCACATACTAGGCCACAAAAAGAGCCTCAGTAAATTTCAAAAGATTGAAATCCTACCAACCAACTTTTCAGACCACAAAGGCATAAAACTAGAAATGAACTGTACAAAGAAAGCAAAAAGGCTCACAAACACATGGAGGCTTAACAACACGCTCCTAAATAATCAATGGATCAATGACCAAATCAAAATGGAGATCCAGCAATATATGGAAACAAATGACAACAACAACACTAAGCCCCAACTACTGTGGAACACAGCAAAAGCAGTCTTAAGAGGAAAGTATATAGCAATCCAAGCATATTTAAAAAAGGAAGAACAAGCCCAAATGAATGGTCTAATGTCACAATTATCGAAATTGGAAAAAGAAGAACAAATGAGGCCTAAGGTCAGCAGAAGGAGGGACATAATAAAGATCAGAGAAGAAATAAATAAAATTGAGAAGAATAAAACAATAGCAAAAATCAATGAAACCAAGAGCTGGTTCTTCAAGAAAATAAAAAAAATAGATAAGCCTCTAGCCAGACTTATTAAGAGGAAAAGAGAGACAACAAAAATCAGCAGTATCAGAAATGAGAAAGAAAAAATCACGACGGACCCCAGAGAAATACAAAGAATTATTGGAGAATACTATGAAAACCTATATGCTAACAAGCTGGGAAACCTAGGAGAAATGGACAACTTCCTAGAAAAATACAACCTTCCAAGACTGACCTAGAAAGAAACAGAAAATCTAAACGGGCCAATTACCAGCAACAAAATTGAAGCGGTAATCAAAAAACTACCAAAGAACAAAACCCCTGGGCCAGATGGATTTACCTCGGAATTTTATCAGACATAAAGGGAAGACATAATACCCATTCTCCTTAGAGTTTCCCAAAAAATAGAAGAGGAGGGGATACTCCCAAACTCATTCTATGAAGCTAACATCACCCTAATACCAAAACCAGGCAAAGACACCACCAAAAAAGAGAACTACAGACCAATATCCCTGATGAACATAGACGCAAGAATACTCAACAAAATTTTAGCAAACCGAATTCAAAAATACATCAAAACCATCATACACCATGACCAAGTGGGATTCATGATAAAAACTCTCAGCAAAATGGGAATAGAGGGCAAGTACCTCAACATAATAAAGGCCATATATGATAAACCCACAGCTAACATTATATTGAACAGCGAGAAGCTGAAAGCAGTTCCTCTGAGATTGGGAACTAGACAGGGATGCCCACTCTCCCCACTGTTATTTAACATAGTACTGGAGGTCCTAGCCACGGCAATCAGACAGAACAAAAAAATACAAGGAATCCAGATTGGTAAAGAAGAAGTTAAAGTGTCACTATTTGCAGATGACATGATACTGTACATAAAAAACCCTAAAGACTCCACCCCAAAACTACTAGAACTGATATCGGAATACAGCAAAGTTGCAGGATACAAAATCAACACACAGAAATATGTGGCATTCCTATACACTAACAATGAACCAATAGAAAGAGAAATCAGGAAAACAACTCCATTCACAATTGCATCAAAAAAAAAATAAAATACCTAGGAATAAACCTAACCAAAAAAGTGAAAGACTTATACTCTGAAAACTACAAGTCACTCTTAAGAGAAATGAAAGGGGACACCAACAGATGGAAACTCATCCCATGCTCGTGGCTAGGAAGAATTAATATCGTCAAAATGGCCATCCTGCCCAAAGCAATATACAGATTTGATGCAATCCCTATGAAACTACCAGCAACCTTCTTCAATGAACTGGAACAAATAATTCAAAAATTCATATGGAACCACCAAAGACCCTGAATAGCCAAAGCAATCCTGAGAAAGAAGAATAAAGTAGGGGGGATCTCACTCCCCAACTTCAAGCTCTACTATAAAGCCATAGTAATCAAGACAACTTGGTACTGGCACAAGAGCAGAGCCACAGACCAATGGAACAGACTAGAGAATCCAGGCATTAATCCAGACATATATGGTCAATTAATATTTGATAAAGGAGCCATGGACATACAATGGCGAAATGACAGTCTCTTCAACAGATGGTGCTGGCAAAACTGGACATCTACATGTAGGAGAATGAAACTGGACCATTGTCTAACCCCATATACAAAAGTAAACTCAAAATGGATCAAAGACCTGAATGTAAGTCATGAAACCATTAAACTCTTGGAAAAAAACATAGGCAAAAACCTCTTAGACATAAACATGAGTGACCTCTTCTTGAACATATCTCCCCGGGCAAGGAAAACAACAGCAAAAATGAATAAGTGGGACTATATTAAGCTGAAAAGCTTCTGTACAGCAAAAGACACCATCAATAGATCAAAAAGGATCCCTACAGTATGGGAGAATATATTTGAAAACGACACATCCGATAAAGGCTTGACGTCCAGAATATATAAAGAGCTCACACGCCTCAACAAACAAAAAACAAATAACCCAATCAAAAAATGGGCAGAGGAACTGAACAGACAGTTCTCCAAAAAAGAAATACAGATGGCCAACTGACACATGAAAAGTTGCTCCACAGTGCTAATTATCAGAGAAATGCAAATTAAAACTACAATGAGATATCACCTCACACCAGTAAGGATGGCTGCCATCCAAAAGACAAACAACAATAAATGTTGGTGAGGCTGTGGAGAAAGGGGAACCCTCCTACACTGCTGGTGGGAATGTAAATTAGTTCAACCATTGTGGAAAGCAGTATGGAGGTACATCAAAATGCTCAAAACAGACTTACCATTTGACCCAGGAATTGCACTCCTAGGAATTTACCCTAAGAATGCAGCAATCAAGTATGAGAAAGACCAGTGCACCCCTATGTTTATCACAGCACTATTTACAATAGCCAAGAATTGGAAGCAACCTAAATGTCCATCGATAGATGAATGGATAAAGAAGATGTGGTACATATACACAATGGAATACTACTCAGCCATAAGAAAAGGGCAAATCCTACCATTTGCAGCAACATGGATAGAGCTGGAGGGTATTATGCTCAGTGAAACAAGCCAAGCGGAGAAAGAGAAATACCAAATGATTTCACTCATCTGTGAAGTATAAGAGCAAAGGAAAAAGTGAAGGAACAAAACAGCAGCAGAATCACAGAACTCAAGAATGGACTAACAGTTACCAAAGGGAAAGGGACTGGGGAGGATGGGTGGGTAGGGAGGGATAAGAGGGGGGGAGAAGTAGGGGGGTATTAAGATTAGCATACATGCGGGGGTGGGAGAAAGGGGAGGGCTGTACAACACAGAGAAGGCAAGTAGTGATTCTACAACATTTTGCTATGCTGATGGACAGTGACTGTAAAGGGGTTTATAGGGGGGACCGGGTATAGGGGAGAGCCTAGTAAACAAAGTATTAGTCATGTAAGTGTAGATTAATGATAAAAAAAAAAAAAGCAGTTCCTGTGTGGTGACCTCCAATGAGTTCTACACAATGATATAAAGGGCATATAAAAGTGTAGGCAAAGGGTCTGTTTGTGTTTATACAGAGGATCAAAGCCTAATTGGGCTACCCCGAAAATGAACTAAGATACGATATGAAAAAGAACTTCCAACATCAGCACTCTCTGGAAGACTCATGCCAGAAGATGATCATCAAAAAACCCCAACAAAGATCCACGCACTGCTACAGCTGTAGATGCACTCATCCCACCAGCTCCTGGACCTGCCATGGGAATGAGGAAGGAGATATCTAAGCTGGCCTGTGCATACAGTAAAACAACAAATTTGACTGGATCTATACTGTTGGAACTCAACCAAGAATTAGGAGAAGTGCAAATTGTAGCGCTCCAAAATCTTACAACTACAGACTATTTACTGTTCAAAGAACATATGGGACGTGAACAGTCCCCAGGAATGGGTTGTTTTAATTTGTCTGATTTCTCTCAGACTGTTCAAGTTCAGTTGGACAATATCCACCACTTCATAGATAAGTTTTCACAAATGCCTAAGGTGCCTAACTGGTTTTCTTGGTTTCACTGGAGATGGCTGGTAATTACAGGTAAGCTTTGGTTATGTAACTGTACTCCTATTATGTTAATGTGTGTGCACAATTTAATTAGTAGTTTAAAACCTATACATGCTGAAGGTACTCTACAAGAAGATATGTCAAAGAAATAATCAATCTTCCCAGGTTTTCTTCCGCCTGCTACTTCTATAGCTTTTCTTCTTCCTTCCTAATTACAACCCTTAAATAGAATTCGTGCCTCATATCGAATTTACCGCGTATCATAAATCTTCCAAGTGGTAAAGGTACCTCAAGACAAATGCTGGGCATAGAAGCCACAGGGCATAAATATGCAAAGAAGTAAAAAGCTAACCTTTTCAAACAATAAGGCTTCTCTCTCACTTACCAACTTCACATTTCCCTGTATGGCCCCGGAAGATGACTGTTTAGCCAGAGACGGGTAAGATTCCTCAAGGGAGGAACAACCTAAGACAGGCACAGTCGCAGGGGGGCCATCAGGTGAGAAATTGGGGATCAACAGAGGTGAGGCTTAGAACCTCACCCCCCCGTTCTGAGAGAAATCTTCTGCATACGTGGATGTTTTATTGCCCTTGTCTAGCTTGGATTAACACATAGTCTACAGGCACACACCTGATCATCTACGTTTGCTCTATTACAACACAAACTATGTTTTTTACCTTTATCTTGTATCTACCTACCACTTCAGCATTTTATTAAAAACAATAATAACAAAGAGAGAAATGTGGTATCCACATATAAATCAAGTATAAAAATCAAATGAATATTCATATTTGAACTGACTGTCTATAGTTCATAATGCATGAGCAAAACCGAAAGTTTCTGTGATGACTGCCCTTGTACTGTTCACCATGTAACTTATTCACTATGTAAGAATTTGTTCTACATGTAAGAACTTGTTCGTTATGCTTCAGAAGATGGGAGACTGAGGAAAATTAGGCTTGGGGTGGATTAATGATTGTGCATTGAGCATTGACTCCCCTATACAGAAGTTTATTGTTGTTAACAACCATTTGATCAATAAATATGAGAGATGCCCTCACAAAAAAAAAAAAAAAAGTTCACACTTCCAATTGTAAAATAAATAAGTAACTGGGATGTAATGTATAGCATAAGGAATATAGTCAAAATATTGTAACAACTTGGTATGGTGATAGCTGGTACCTAGAATTATCATGTATATAAATGTTGAATCACTGTGTTGTACACCTGAAACTAATGTAATACTGTGTGTCAACTACCCTTCAATAAAAAATAATTATCTACAAAAAAAAAAATTCCCATACAATCTCTGTAATTTTGATCCAGTTCTCTACCATTGTAAAATTAGTTAGAGTCCACGTTGTCTCATCTTGTTCTGTTACCAATATATATAATGGAAGGAGTTTTCTGTTAATTGAATAAGGTATTAATCATTCAAAAGTGATGTGTGTGCTAATGTACATTATTAAAGAATGTAGACCATTTACAGATTCTTTTGTTTATCACAATATAAGCTGAAGACAGTCTTGTAGACATTTTATTCTAGTGCAACACCTAAATTTCTTTTCCATGTTTGCAGAATTCCCACCTCATGAGGCTGAACCCTCCTTCCACCGTGAAAGCTAGAAATATGAGATACTTTCTTTCCCACGTAAGTGCCCAATGCAGGTGGCAGTAGTGTTTTTACCAGACTGTTTCTGTGGTGTGATACAGTCATTGTTCTCTGTTGTATCACCTTTAAGAAGTTGAGTGAGTTACTGAATATCTGTTTAACAAAACCATTTTCTGCTTAAATCAAAGAGAGTTAGTTTTGTTTGTTGAATGATAGAGCAAATGAGGAGGCATGGGACAGACCATAATCCATTCTAGGAAAGGAACACCTGGTTGGAATTGAGAGCAGTGAAAATCTAGTTTATATTAATTGATGGAACTTGAGGAACTCAGAGCATCAAATTATTTACTGGGTTACTTGAGATGAAATACCCACTGAAGAAAGGCTTTAGGGAATTAAGTAGCCAATCCCCTGATGCTTGAAGGACTTGAAGAATTAAGGGACTGTATGGAGGGATGGTTATTTCTAATAGCAACATAAAGTTTATACATAAAGGGAATGAGTGACAAGGTCAAAGCAGATGGCTCCGGGTAGCTCTGCTGCATGTTATGGAACAAATTTTTCTGTTTGTCTGCCTGTTCTCTGGACATGTATTTGCCCCAAGGAAATTCACAGTGGGTTGGGTACCTGATAGAGCACTGATATGACTAACACTGATTCCTTTTGCAAAATGTTCAACTTGAATTTGGCATTATTTTCCTCTACATTGGAAAAAGTCAGATACCATTAAATGATCATTAAACCCAACTTAGGTGAGGAAGCAAGAAAACACATAACCCTTATGTGTATTCAAATATCCAGGTCCAGAGAAGTGAATTCTGTCACTAGTTAGGCAGGTTAAGGTATAAGGCAGGCTTCAGGCCTTGAAAACACAGGGTGGAGTAGAGAAATTAGGAGCAAAGAGGGAGAAAGATGAACACAAGTATACAGGATTCAAAGACCAGAGGAAGCCAACTTGACTTCAAGGATTAGCCTCAAGGAGAGGAGCGAGTGTAGCGCAGGCTCACGCAGGACTCCAGCGAGCATCAGCACCGGACAGTTTAACTTCAAATGCAAGGTTAAGTAGCAAGAGAATCTCCTTAGTTGTCCAATTCAAAAGTTAGCAGAATCCCTACCCTTGACATTTCCTAGGGAAGGAGGGCTCACAGGAATTAGCTGAGTCAAAGAGCCTCAACCAAGGGCTTGAGTTCAAGTTGATGTCTCAAGAAGCTGTATTGGTTAAGATAACAGAACTAAAATAACTAGGATTGATATATAGATGTGCAGGTGGGAGTGTAGCCTGATAATCCAGACCTATAGAGAAGCGGAGCAGGGAAGACACGATTTAATATTACCCCAGGTTACCGGTAGCACAGAGGCTCAGAGCCGCAGAGGAGTTATGGCTGTGCCATCAGATTCTTGGTGTAGGAAACAAGGCTACTTCCAAAGGCCAGACGACAAAATTCCCTGCCCCAGCTGTAAAAACTGACTCTTTAAGATATAGATCAAAACTGATTTTAAAAACTGTTTGACATCAGGATGACTGCAGAAAACTAAACAAGATAAGAATTGGGAAAACTGCCTCAGAGAGAAATCTTGGAGATTTTGTTTTCACATTTTATAGATCACAGGAAAGGGGAGCATAGTAGAAGATCAGAGATAACTAAATATTACCTTTGATTTTCAAAAAAAGAAAAATAGGTATGTCATTTGAAATCTTTTAAAGTAGATTAAAAAATAGAAGTATCCAGAGAATGAAAAGACAAGCTACATACTGGGAGAAAGTATTTGTAAAAGACACATCTGATTAAAGGGCTGTTACTCAAAACACATGAGAACTCTTAAAAGTTGATAATAAGAAAACAAACAACCCAATTAAAATAATGGCTAGAGTTCTTAACAGATACTTCACCAAAGAAGATATACAGATGGCAAAGAAGGATATGAAAATATGCTTCACATCCTGTCATCAAGGAAATGCTTCTTAAAACAACCATAAGATGCTGTTATACACCTATGAGAATAGCTAAAATCCAGAATACTGGCACCAAATTCTGGCAAGGATGTGGGGCAACAGGAACTCTCATTCATTGCCAGTGGGAGTACAAAATGATACAGCCGTTTTGGAAGACAGTTTGGCAGTTTCTTACAAAACGAATGCGCTCCTACCACATGATCCAGCATTTGTGGCCTTGGTATTTATCAAAAGCAGTTGAAAACTTTTGTCCACAGAAAAACTTGTTTTATTCATAACGGTCACAACTTTGAAGCACCAAGAGGTCCTGCAGAAGGCGAATGGGTGAACTGTGGCACATCTTCACAGTGGAATACTGTCCAGCACTGTAAGGACAGGAGTTGTTGAGCCATGAAAAGATATGGAAGAACCGAAATGCATATTAATAAGTGAGAGAAGACTGTTTGAAAGGCTACATCTTCCATATGGTTCCAGCTATATTTCATTCTGGAAAAGGCAAAACTTTTAAAAAGACCAAGAGTTGAGAGGATTGGGAGGAATGAACAAATGGCCACAGAGGATTCTGAGGGCAGTGGAAATATTTGGTATGCTACCACAGTGATGGGTGCATGTCATTATACATTTGTCCAAACCCGCAACATGTACAACACCCAGAATGAATTGTAATGTAAACTATGGGCTTGGATGATACTGGGTATCAATATAAGCTCATCAATTGTAACAAATGTGACAACTGGTAGGGGGTGTTGATAACAGGGGAGGCTGTGCATGTGTGGGGACAGGGAATAATGGGAAATCTCTGTACATTCCCCTTAATTTGTTGTGAACCTAAAGCTGCTCTGAAAAAACAGATCTTAACAAAATAATTTTTGAAGTAAATCTTGAAAAAAAAATTAAGGTAGACATTGTTCCCTGGGGGGTATTAAAAAAGTCCATTTGGATCAGTATGTAAAGGAATTGTGGGAAAATAATATAGTAAATACTAAATATTAGGCAAGGGATACAACATCATATTATTTCCTTTTTAAAAACTGAAGTTTCTAGACTGGTGTTAGATTAAGTAAAGACCAAATGTGTAGTGTACCTTGAATTGAGCAGAAGCATTTTATTCAAATCTTTCTTAATAGTCCCATGGAAAGGATGATAAGATATTAATTAAGTAATGGTGTAGATATTACCAACATGAATTATTTGGAAAGATGTTACACACTGGATATGAAGTTGAAACACTTTTTCCTGACTAAAATGTCCTCACATATTAAGGATATTAATGATTTAACTTTTTATAGAGATATAACTTAGATTAGGAAGCCTAAGATGGAGTTAATGAAATGAATTTGCAAGTACATATGATCATCAAATAACTCATATTTTTCCATTTCTCCATAATTCCCACATCTGCATCACAGTTACTTCTGCTAAGTAGGCTCTAGTGGGGGAGAATGGGATACAATTGCGATTTTTATCTTGCCTTTGCCTGCATTTCATGGCATCCTTGTGTTTTCTTTGTTAGATGTGTTATACTGAGTAACACTTTTCTCCTCATCCTGAGATTTCTCTGAAAATAGGACCACCTGAGGCACTCTGCTTTCTCTTTGCACAGGTTCTGATGAGAATGAACTTTGAGGGCACTTTCTCTATTGCTGTGGATGGTCTTTGTGACCTGGTCGCTTCTCTTACTTTGATGTGTGGACGTTCTTCTTGAACGGTACACTCAGGAAGCAGAATCTTTGGTGCATAGGCATTCTGAAAGTTTTACAGGGCTGATGACGGTTCATGCAGACAAGAAAAAGTCACAAACATTGGAACTCCAAAGGTTCCCGACTCATCTTTCTGACAAAAGCCCATTTGTTCATCCAGAAATGGGGTGGGGGCTGTTGGGGGTGGGGTGCTGACTTGGACAGAGCTGGAACAGATAGTACAGAGAGTACACGACAATCAGGGATTAGCTAAATTTAGATTGAGGTTCTAGACTTGTGCCTGGCCAGGAGGCAACATGAAGCCTTTAAGTTTCACAAGTCTCTGTGAGAAATATTGCTCTGCCATTTTTTGCAACCCTGAGCCCCCAGTGTGCAACTCTCCTCTGGAGGTTCCACTTTTCTCCTTGGTCCATCTACTTTTCTACTTACTCATTTGTCACTTTTGCTTTCCAATCTCCTAAAAGGTGGACCTGCCCTGAGGAACTGTCTTTCAGTCTCCTTTTTCCTATTTTCCAACCCTGTGCTTTGATGATCTTATCTGCTCTATGCCTCCCACTATCTCCTCTGTGAGAATGAACCCCAACCCCCATTTCCAGCCCTTACCTCTTTCCTGTCTCCAAATTTAGTTTGAATTGCTAGGTAACTCAATAGAGCACCCAACTTAACATTTCCAAAAATTATTCTCTACTCACATATTCTCAAGTCTCAGAAATAAAAAAGAAAGAAATCATGCTTCTCTAATAAAAAAAATAGTTTTAAGCGGCATCACTAAGACTCTCGACCTGTTCATTACACATAAAAGTTCAGGTTTTGTTCTTTTGTGTTTTATTCCCTTGTAATAGACTATCTGGTCTACTATAACATATTTTATTTTATAAATTGTATGTATGTCTCCCTGATTCATGCTAAGGTTACTCTGTAGTTCAGGCCCATTTTGCTTGGACTATTACAGTAGTTTCCACGAGATCTCCAAACTCCAATGCATGTTATATACTGTGGGGGCATCAATTCTTAGAGTACAAGGATAATCATACCACTTTCCTCCTTACAACCCTGAGGGTCTCCCCATAGTTTGTTTACCAGATCCAAATCTTGTCTGATGTCTTGGCAGCACCCCCTCATCCTATACTTTGACTTTATCTTCCACCATTCAAACCAGAGATGAATGACAGTGGTTTCTCCATCCCTTGCATCTACATCCCTGGATGCTTGTTAAAATCTGCAAGTCATCTACCTACTCAAGTGAAATCTCTAAAAGTTACAGGCTTAGAATTTTCAGGTTTAATAATCTTGTTACATACTCTCAAGTTTTAGAACCATTGTTCAAAATTCAGGCTTACCTGACTATTTGCTGATTGTCAAATACGTCTTATGTATTCTTGCCTCTTTTATTGTGTTCACATTCCTCCCTGCTTCTGAAAGCCCTCTTCCTGCCAATCAGAACCCATTGAAGTCCTACCCATTCTTTGGGAAGTACACATAACCATATGCCAGGTGTAGGTGAGTAGATCAATAAATGTATTTTTTTGGAGGTTAACAAATATATGACTTTCTTTCTTGGCAAATTCCTCAGCTTCTCTACATCATGATTACTTCAATATCAAAAGGATTGTTTTGAACTAAATGACCCATAAAATAATATTAATCTTCCATGTTGTTATTCTTATTTTTATATCTCTCTTGGTGTTTAGCACAATCTGTCTGACATTATTTGTGCACTTGTATTTTCACCTTTGTACTATAAAGACCTTAAGAATACAAACGACATCTGTTCCTATCCAGGCCCTACACTGCTTTGCAACATGCTTGCCACACAGATGGTATTGAATAAATAGCTGATTCACTGAATTAATGCAAGAGGTAAACAGATATTTAAACTTTGCTATGCTTTTGTGTACTGGGTTTTTCTGCCTTGACTATAATTATTTAGGCATATGTACTTGACTTATATTCAGAATAAATCTGGATTCCTCCTAAATAATTTAACTGTTTTGTGTTTATTAATTAAATACTACAGTATTAATGGCATTTATTGTTGTTTTAACATAAAGGTTGTGAAATGTGAGGCATGAAAATCAATATTCCGTTAGATGTGACATTTTTAAGTTCCCTTCAAAAGCCCTTTGACAGTTCAGTGTGTTTATGATACTAGTGGTGCCTTAATACACGTGATAGATCAACTGCAATGCAATGTTATCAAAGAAAAAGCTTTATTTGAAAGAAGTCAACACATATGAGTTAATTACACTGAGTTCTGAGATACAAAAATGCCAAGAGAGATTGTGTTTTATATTTAAGTACTTTAAGAAATGTGTCTGAAATTTAGCCTGCTGCTGAGGCTGTCAAGGGATTTGACTATTTCTGGATATATGCAGATATGTTCTCTGATAATGAGTACAGCTTTCCAGTGGAGTAATTCAAGAAAGAATTAACTAAAGGAGCTGAAGCAGGACGAATGATGTTTAGATAGCAGGAGGAACTTGATAGCACTTAAAAATCTGATTTATAAAGTCTTAGAAATAATAGAAAAAGGAAGTATGTAGGCTCTTCAGAGAAGATGAAAAGATTTTCAGTTTGGTTTACAAAAGGGGTCCCAAACACACACCACATCTGCCATGTGCACGGACATAAAATAGGGCTAATTAGGGAAAAACTTACAAAGAAGTAGTAGAGAGCCCACGGGCCTTGAGCTCTTGTTTTCCCGGGACTTAAGCCAGGCGTAGTTTGCATGCACCATGCCTAACCGTCCAGATGAAACTCTGCTCCTCAGTGTTCTACATTATTTACAGGGTAGAGGGTCAGAGAGTAGCTACATGACTGTATAAAACTGGAAGTTCCTGTTGCAGCCCGGGGGCTCCTGTCCGTCTCTCCTTCAGGTGCACTGATTCTGGTGTGCAGAACCTGCTATCTGATAAACCACTCCCTGGGGAGGAATAGGCCTCTAGGGCCATTCGGTTTTGTCTCTTATCCCTCAGTGCCAGGGCTCTTGAGGGTTTGTTTAATCTACATCACCTCCACCATCTCCTGGTGGCTCTGGGTCACAGCAGTTTCCAGTGTCCTTGGGAGTATGGCATTCTTCAGCTTGAGTCTGGGATGGAGGCACTTCAGGTCTTATGCCAGACTCCCAGTGCCAGCCCGGACGGGACAGCCCACTACACTTATTTCTCCCACTGAAGAACACCAGCAACCTGGGACAAGATATAAAAAAGAAGCTACCTGAATAGCAGCCGATTGGAGAAGGTCAAAATTTGAAGGATGGCTGGTATAGGGGAGGGAAGTTTCCTGGTTTTCTTTCTTTTTTAAAAAACTGTTTTATCTCTGGGTTTTGATCCAGGTGCGGGTAGAATCAGGTAGAAGAAATACTAAAAACTCCAAGAGAAGCTGTCTTTGTACCCAGAGAGCCAGGAGAATGGGTGCCCTATGAGCAAGAGACTATGGGGGAAACCCCTATTTTCTCCAGCCCTTCTGAGACCAGCACTAGTTGCAGAACTGAATTGCCATGGCTAAGGCATCGACGATGAGGAGGAGCGTCACATCGCTAGGAAGCGGTGTGCCTGTGGTCATGGCAGGCACCTAAAACCCCGGGAATTTGGATAGAGGAACTAGGAGTTGGCAAAAAAGGCACCTATTGTGCAAAGAATAGAGGGTGGAAATCCCAGGCATCTTTTCTCTCTCTATTCTCTTCACAACCAAGAGTACCCAGGCACACAGAACTGCAAACAGCATGAGGGACTAAAACTCTGAGAGAATACAAATTTGGGGACCATTGGAACCAGGGGTCTCTGGGAGCCAGAGAATGTGGGACAAATTCCAGAGAGTACAGAGCTAAATTGACATATTGCAGGCTCCCTCCCAAACTGAGCATGCACAGGATGCAGCCAAAGAAGAGGAGCAAAGTCTTGGAGAACTAGATTATGGAATGCACCACCACCCACATCCCACACTAAGCTCGGACATGGGCAGACACAGAGCGCACAGTCAACACTTTGCAACTGCACCAGAGTTGAATCCCTCTTTCCTCGCATCTCTGGAGCTTCCTGGGTGAAATCTGAAGCTGGCCCCATACATGCAGAACAAGGAGAGGCAGAAGAATGAGGCACACCACCACAGATCAGTAGGTGGCAGACTTAATAAGCAAGGGAACTTACATATAAGTTTTATCTTGGACAACCACAGAGAGGTAGGTCTCCACAACTGCCTGCCAGAAGCTTAGAAGTGTATATGGAGGACTTCACGGGGTTCAGGTATATCCAAAGTCCAGGTGGCCTCAGCACCACACTACTGTCTCAAGGCTGCATCCCTGGAACAGCTCCAGTAATGGGAACAGTAGGTAGAAGGTCCATCCCAAGGACAGGGAGGCGGTGAAGAGCCTCCAACTGTCCAGGTCCATCTTGAGGGTCACTCGTCTGTCACAGCCCCTTGATGATCTCCTCCAACAGACAGTAAAACAAACAGAATCAACATTCTCCAGAGAATTTTAACTGCATCCAGAGTTTCACAGCTTAATGTTCAAAATGTCCAAGATAAAATGCAAAATTACTTGACATACCAAAAAATAGAATGAATTTTCAAGGGAAAAGACAGTTAAGAGATGGAAACTCCAAGATGATCTATATGTTGGAATTACGTGGCAAAATCTTACAGTAGTAATTATAACCATCCTTGTCAAGGTAAACCTGAATACTCCTGAGATGAATGGAAAGGTGGAAGTTCTCAGAAGAGAGGTTTGTGGATGTGACTTATGTGTTTAGAAAGATACATATTGTTTGTTCATTGGTTATCACATTCTGCATATGTCCACGGGTCTAGTGTGTGCCCTACATTCCTTAAACCTTCTGCATCTGTATTGATTTTTTCACCTACATTTTATAAAAATTTCTTAGAGAGATTCAACTATTTTAGATATTGTTTATATCTCCTTGTAATTCTGCCAATTTTTGACTTGTAAATTTTCAATTCTATTCAGTGTATGCAAATTTAATATTTGATCTCTTGTTTGGAAACTGAACATTTATCATGATGAAGTTACTCTCTTTAACCTTAAAAAGTATGTTGGAATTAAAGTCTATCTTTTATATGACTATGCAATATTAGTTGTGATAAATATTTATATATAAGTATATTATACATTATAGATATTAAATATATAACATAACTAGCTGTCTCTTATTTAGAATCTGCCAGGTTTTTTTCTTTATTTTTTACCCTATCTGTATCTTCACTTTTTATATATTTCTGTTGTAAGGAGCATATAATTAGAATTTTAAAAACCCAATCTGACATTTATCTTTACTGAAGCCTTTAGCCCATGTACATATAATATAAATACTGGTATAGCTGGTCTATAATCTTTCATCTGATTTTCTACTTTTTTGGGGGTTCCATGTTTCTTTTCTCTTTCTTGTTCTTTTGAACTGATAATTTTTAGCATTTCTTTTTTTTTTCACTACTAGTTTGAAAATTATATACTCTGTCCTTCTCAAGATTGCCCTAGAAATTACAATATGCATTACTGCTCAAAGTCTAACATTGATATTTGTATTTTCTTTGCAAATAATACCAAGATCTTACAACAGTTTAATTGTATCTATGTGCTTTTGACCCTTCCTCTAACATAGCCTCTAATCTCTAACATAGATAATACTATTTAAGTGTTCACATAGTCATTTATGCTAATGCAATAGGCACTTTGTATTTTTTAAAACTATTTTTATAATTAGGAAATATCTCAGACATGATAAGCATAGGTAATGTCTAAGTATATTTTAAAGAATGATAATACAGTGACCACCCAAACATCACTGAGCCTACAAAATAAAGCTTTAAAAATCTGTTGAAGCTCCCTGTGTGCCACCTCCTTGCAACAGTTTCCTTTTTGCACAACAGAGGAAACCACAATTTTTATGTTTATTGTGTCTTTGTTTTGTGGGCAGCTTTATTACATTTGTATCCCTAAGCAATATATTGCAAAACTTGGCCTGTTTTAAAGTATTACGTTAATGGAATTATACTGTGCGTAGTCTCTGGGCACTTCCTTTTTTTGCTCCATGTTAATTTCTAACATTTTTTTCAAAGTAATGTATGACAGTGGTTCATTTTCATGACTTCAGTATTATTTCATTGTATAAAATGCTTTACAGTTTATGTGAGAAGAGAGTTTTTGGGGTTTTCATTTTTTTTTTGTTATTATTTTTATAATGCTGCTAAAACCTTCCTGTATGAGCCTTCTGGTGAATATGAGTAGGGATTTCTGGCAGGTATAAATCTAAAAGTTAAAATGCCGGGTTGTTTGACGAGTGTCCCTTCCACTTTACATACTGCCATACTGTTTTTCCAAGATGGCCGTATTTCCCAAGGTTCTTCTAGAACAGTTTCCACTGCTTTACAACCTTGCCAATACTTTGTATTTTCAGCCTTGAAAATTTTTTACCACTGGGTGGGTATGCATAGTTATCAATTGTTGGTTTCATTTACATTTCCCTGATTACTAAAGAGTTTAAACATCCTTTCATATGTTACTGGCCATATATACCATATGGGCCTTTATATATTAAGATAAAATATAAGCAAAATTGATCTGTGGTGTAGAGAATAATAATTACCTCATGATGAGAAGGTGGGTCATTGTGGATTGGTAGTGGTCATAAGAAAGCTTTTTGAGATAACCATGTATTTCTACAGCTTAATACGGGTGGTGCTTGCAATAGGTATACTTAACTAAAAATATAATCTTAAAATTTGTGCATTTTCTGTAGATGTTTTATAGCAATAAAAAAGGAAACACTTGCAGGTAAAATGGAAAATGTAAACAAAATTACAGAATTCCTAAAACAATACAAAGGAAACATTATACAAAAAAATCTGGGTTAAAACTGAAACAGCAATCTGAGGCAAAATTATAATCTTAAAAACGTATCACATAAAAAAGTAATAAACATAAAAGCAGAAATTAATGAAATGGAAAAACAATGAAACTAATAAAAAGTAAAATATTGGTTCTTTAAAATCAACAAAATAGACAAATATCAAGAACACAAAATAAAATTATGGGAAAATAATAAAATTCCATTGAAAGAGAGGAATTTTAAAAATTGAGACTACTTTACGCAAATAATTTTTAAAATGTAGATCAAATAGGTAATTATCTCGGAAAATACAATTGACCAGAATTGACAACAATTGATACAGAAAGCTTTAACACACTATTTTTCCATGGCATATAAAAGTTGTTTCAGCAGTCTCTACTAAAGCTAGACATACATGTACCTTAAGACCAGGTTCTTATAAAAGAAATTACCTACAAAAAGTATAGTCTCTTTCATAAAAGAATTCTACAAAATCTTGAGATCAATAATTGGTACTTACATGATTTCAAAACTTAGAAAAAATAGAGAAAACTTTCAAATTATTTTTATGAAGAAGGTGTGAACTTAACAACTTTAAAATGTGTATACAATAACAAGTTAGACTATATAGTGTAGGAGAAAACCCTATTTACAATTAAAACAAAAACAATGTTATATGTCAAGGACATGTTACATGTTAACTAAATCTCAATTTTTTTTAAAAATGGGGGAAAAAGATCAAAGCAAATAGAAAATGGGTACCAAAAAACAAAACAAAATGAACAAAAAACCCAAATAGATTTCAGAAAAAAATTACAATGACTCTAAATGTATCAAAAGGAAGCACAACTTCAGTCATTCTAGGAGAAATTCTAATGAAGATTATTATATTTATATGTCTTGCATGTCAGACTGGCAGACGTTGAAAAGCTTGGCTGCTCATTCTGTTGACGAAGCACTCATTCATTGCTGGTGGAAGTGTAAAATGGTGCGTTCCCTCTGGAGGAAAATTTGTTATTTAAGGAAAAAGGCATATGCATTTATTTTTTGACCCCAAAAGTAGCACTTTTGGAATTTACCATGAAGATTAATTAACTCCTACAAATATGTGGTAACATATATATAAGGTTATTCATCATAGCATTATTTATGAATGAGTGACTAGTAATGCCATTAATTCTTTGAAAATAAGGCGCAGATTTCTGAGAGAAGGTGGTGAGTTCAGAATCAACTGTGTAATGTTGAGATGCCCTAAATAGAATTATCAACCGTTACATCTAGAAGGCTGTGGGAGCTCTTGAGGAGATTGGCGCCGGCTGTCCCAGTGCCTAGCGGCCTGCAGGGAACTTCAGAGTGCAACAATGTAGCTGCTACTTCTCTTCTGCCTTCCAAATCTTATGCAGAATGTTGTGGCTGATACTAACTGGAAGTATAGAGTTAAGGGATTCTAGGAGATGTAATTCCAGTCTAACAAAGTCAACACAGTGTGAGACCACAGACGGTAAACAGAACCTCTGAAGGTTTTAGTTATTTATGCTATTTGATTGCAAAGCTGGTGTTGTTTCTGATCCATTACACTCAAATTTTTACCAGGACTGGCTATACGTGGGTGGAGAAACTCTTTTTGTATAATCATGCATATACATAGTAGAATGCATACATTGTTTGTGGTTCTGTGCCACTTGTGTAGATAGACACTTAGCAAAAAAAGATGAGATATGAGGTTGGAAATACTGTCTGCAAGGATGCTGGAGAGCCAGCTGATGCTCTGACAGGAGAGGAACCTGTTACCATCTTTGCTCTTTGCTTCTGGAGCCACCACTGAGATACGAAGGTGAGGTATTTTCTCAGTGCATTCCCACTGCTGTAACAAAATACCACAGACTGAGTACCTTAACAACAACAAGCATTTATTTCTCTAAGTTCTGAAGGGTGGATGGCCAAGATCAAGGCTCTAGCACGGTTGGGTGAGGGACTCCTTCTGGGTAGAAGACTGCTCATTGTACCTTGACATGATGGAAGGGGCTGGGGGTGGTTTTAGGATGTCTTTTATAAGAGCTCTTATCCCATTCTTGAGTGCTCCACCATCGTGACCTAATCACCTCTAAAAGGTCCCACCTCCTAATGCTGTCACATTATGCGTTAGGATTCCAACATGTGCATTTGCGGGGAACACAACCCTTCAGACGGTAGCAGGCATATCATGCAATGATCCCCAAACATTGTCGGCACAGGGAACCATTGACGGAGCTACCCACTTGTCCTTCAGTGTTTGGAGAGACAGGATTCCCAGATGACAACATATTTTATCGTTAATCTGCTTTGATGTAGAGAGACTTGTAACTGTTTTGGAAATGAATGCTTCTGCAAGGTAGATGGAAGGACGGACAAAACGCTATGGAAGGGTGTAGGCAGAGTGAGCCTCGTGGGAATGTGATCACGTGAGGCCACCCCACATTCTGGACACCATGTTTCACTTAATGCTTTACTGACATTGTCTTGAAATTCTTAATAATTATTTTTCTTAACTTACTTGAATTTGATTTCAAAAATTGTATTTTTGAACTTTGTAGTAAATCCAATGGGGAACGAGCATATACGTGAGCAGAGGGGAGAAGTGGAAGAAACGAACAAACTTTCTATCTTAGTACCTTCAGTGGCACTTTTTCCTGTGCTCAGAAAAAGGGATCCCTTATTTTCATTCCTCTCTGGGTCCTGCTGATTATGCAGCCAGTCCGGAGTACAGTGGTAATAAGAAACTAGTCCCCTCCCAAAAGAATGAAATAGGTATTTGAAGTATATGTTAAAGCTAATCAATAGCTAAGATCCATATCAACAGTAAGAAGACCAACCATCGTCATGAAGTAGCACCTGCTTTTCACTGAGCCAAAATGGGTTTGTCCACAGGAGTGACAGAATAGGAGCAAATCGATGATGTCTGATGTGAACACTAACTCTGGACATGTCTGGAGGAAAGCGCCGCTTGTGCTATGCTCAGAGGTCGAATAACAAGAGAGGTGGGCAGAGCTCTGAATAAAAAAGGAGTTTGGAATTTGGAGACTCCCAACCTGTTCTTCTAGCCACTGGATAAAGCAGGGGGTCAAGCAAGCACGCCTGGCAGATACCATATGGCTTGGAGAATAAAAATGTGGCAGCTGGGGCGCCCCCAGAGAAGGTAAAACAGAGCAGATGGGCATGCGACAGAAGTGGGAGGGTGCAGCGTGAAATGGGCAGCGAGGACGCTGGCTGGCCCAGGCCCAGGACGCGTGGGAGGAACAGCTGCCCGGCGAATCACAAGCAAGAGAGAGAATAGTCACTTTTACAAATAGGTGAGAAAGAAAAGAGCAAAAGCGGAAGAGATTGAAGGGAAAAGAAGACCAAATATATTCATAAAGAGGCCAAAACAGCACAAAGAAACATATCCAGATAAACTTCTGCACAAAATGATGCTATAATATAGTCACGTTTCTTTTATTGTTAAAATGTGAAATCTCCAACGGATCTGTTAGCAAGAAGTTTAGTCTCTTGACACGAAACCGTCTTGAGACTCCCACGCACCCACTCACCAGTCACCCAAGGACCCAGGGGTGCTTGTTCTGTGAGGGTTTCCATGCTATGGGGCCCACGGCAGCCAGGCCCAGGGACCCAGGCAGCAGGCCCCTCCATGGCCCTCTCCTGCAATGCCATGATGCCGGAGGAGACCAGGGGACTGTGGCTCCAGGGTCACGGCCATGGCCTCAGGTTTGTTCCTGCTGGTTTAGGGCTGGGCACAAGTTCTCAATGGTAGCCTCACATTGGGTGCCAAGGTGGCCTCTTTTCTCAAATAATTTTCCCTTGATCAGCCCTTTTTCTCCAAATCTTAACCACTGTGGAGGGTTAGGAGGCACCTTCCAGGACTTGTCAGCATAAATCTTCACACAAAGCTGAGGGACCAACTTAGGCAACATCATTTCAGGGACCAAATTTTCTCAAGATGACTTTCTTGAGAAAAGTTTTCTTGCTCTTCCTTGAACCCCTGAGACCTATGGTATGGTGGTCCATACAACTGAATTTCACAGAGAACAGGGTTGGAGATAGAATTACTTCTCTTCCAGAAGGTCTTGGATTCTCCTCCCCACTATTTGGCTTTTGCATCCCAGTGTTGTTAGAGAGGAACAGCATTGATCAGATAATAAAAGTTCCTTCTGCACCTTTTCCATGCCCATCCCCAGTGAACCTCTTGCCCCTGCTGTTATAGAAGTGAACGAGATTCTCAGTGATTCTTCATAGAACAAATAACTGCTCAAGAGGGACTTCCAATCTTGCCTTTGTGAAGTCGCCAGAAACAATGGCAACTTCTCTTATTAAAATGTGTGTGTTTGTGTGTTTGTATGTCATGCATCTGCCATAATGGGGACTATACTGTGCGCAAATGAAATGTGCAATACATAGAGGTGATTTCAGGCTGGTTTGTGTGTTTATAGTTTCTCGAAGTGGCTGTTTCATTCATTCATTTGCTAACAATGTATAGATAGTTTCCCATGTGCCAACACTGAGGTTACGGACAACAAACACAGCCCCAGGCCTAGAGACTCAAGTGGTGGAAATCAATAAGTGAAAAAGACCATTTTAATACAACATGGTAAAGGCATATGCTAGCTAATGAGTGTGGTGTAATGCAATTATAGAAAGGTTGCATTAATTAGGCCTTCTTTGTTGTTGCTAAAACAGAAATTTCCCCAGATTGTCTTAAGCCATGTGCAGTTTATTAAAAGGCTTCATGTGGAAATAACAAAAAGAGAAATCCTGATCATGCAAGCTGGCCTCCTGGGAATCCAGGAAACATCCCCAAACCAGGCCCCCCAGGAAGAACTGGCATCCTCTTCAGTAGAGCGAAGTTTATTTCATGGACTTCAGGAGAAGGAAGTCATTCAGGATCCAATCAATGCCGTCTTCAGTTCCTCCACTAGATAAATTTTTTTATCCTTTAGTTTACCTGCCATTGCTGATTAAATTTTCATTTATCTCCTTGCTGAGTTATAACGTGTGTGTTTTACCTTCTCCTGGTTTTGGGTAACTCACTGCTTCTGCCCAGGAACTTTAATTTCCAGATGATGACTACTGCCTTATTTCTGTGTATCTTTTTCCTTCTGCTCTATTTTCAAACTGGCCAACTCTCTCCCCTTCTCTTTTGCTGATTTCAAAACTTCCGGAGTTTGCATGCAGTTTATCCCTGTTGTCATTGTTGGGCAAAATTTCTTAGCCTGCCCCTCTGATTTCCTTCTATCCAGTTTACAGACCAGCTGCCCTCTTCTTCCCCAGTACCAACAACTGGCCACAGAACCAGTCATACAGGGCATAACATGGCCACTGTTGTGTTCTAATATTCCCAGGCTCACCCTTAAAGGGTCTGTAGGCATGAGAAGTACTTGAGGCTAGGTTGCTGTGGGTAAAATTGCAGTATTTACAGCATCTCTCATCTGGCCTTAGTGTGTCTCCATATCAATAGGTGTTTCCAAGGGATGGAGAGTGCCATTTCCATATCAATAGGTGATTACAAGGGTTGGGGGAACGAAGGCATATCTGGACCAGAGAGGTTTAGTAGCGACCCTTTTTGCAGCTGGGTTGTGAGAGACATGGGAGAGTGGAAGTGGATAATTGCTTTTAAGCAATAAACAGGTTTCTCCCACTTCATTTCTTCCTTTGACTGGTTTCAGTTTCAAATGTTAATTTTCCTGGGCTAGGAATATATTTCACCCGGGGGGGTTACATCTGGCAGTAGTCAGCAGGACTTCCGAACCTGAAATCTGTCTTCATGGGTGTGATACTTGGGAAGGCTGCCCCTAGATATGGCAGGGAGATATCCAGAAACCCCCCTGTGGATGGTGGGGAGGCCCCAGAGGCTTCTGCATTTGGGGGTGATGACTCACCCTTATCTCTGGCAGCTGTGGAGGGTGCAGGTTCAGCTGGGAGCCCCCTATCTGTGCGGCTTCCACTTAGTGAGAGCCCTTCTGGGGAATTGGTTTAGGGTAAAGGACCTCCTGGACAGGTGGGCCCTTCCCCCAAATTGGAAGTTGTGGAATTAGCCCTCTGTGAGGTAGGAGAGGCCCTGAGTGGCTGTGTAGCAGCTGGGATTATGGGATGTTTGGTTCTTGACATAGTGGAAAGGGTTATCAAGGAGAAAGACACACTTTGGAGAGAGCAACACTTCGGCATCACTTGGAAGAGCTGGGCAGTGACTTATGGGATGCCTTTAAGAAAGAGAGACAGCCATTGAGAAGACGGGTCTTGCTTCTGGAAGATAAATTAGCAGTGAGGGAGGAGACAGCTGGAGAATCTGCTTTGCAGAAGGCCATGGGGGAGCAGAAGGAAGAAGTGGTGGCTTCAGTCCCAGAGATAGGCAGCCCCTGAAGTGGAGGGCTGTGGCTTTCCATCCTAAGACTGAGACAATATGGATGGAGGATGGAGAGGGGAAGAGCAGTCAATGGGCTGAGCTGCGGGCAGTATGGCTCATGATCACCCAGGAGTCCTCCTCTGGAGTTGTCTGCACTGACAGCTGGGACGTCTATCCAGGATTGACCCTGTGGCTACCGACATGGTACCATGCCAACTGGATGGTTGGTTACTGGCCCCTTTGGGGGCAAGAGTTTTAGCAAGACCTATGGGGCTCTGGTCAGACTAAGCCTGTTACCGTATATCATGTGCCTGGCCATTTGCCTTTGGCATCTCCAGGGAGTGATGAAGCAGATACACTGGCCCAGGTGCACTGGCTAAAAGGAAAGCCTGCCTCTGATGTGGCCCAACGGATACATCAGCATTTGTTGCATGAGGGGCAAAAGACAACGTGGCTGCAGTAGGGGAGCCAATACCCCTTGTCAGATGGCAGATAGACTATATTGGGCCTCTGCCCATATCAGAAGGATATCGGTATGCCATGATTTGTGTGGACACAGTTACTGGACTCCTGGTTGCTTTTCCTGCATGTTGTGCAAATCAGCAAAACAACAAAAGGGGCCTAGAGAGTGTCTTTTCTGCTATGGCCAGCCCCAGGTGATTGAGAGCGATCAAGGTGCCCACTTTACTGAACATGCATTACAAGAATGGGTGCAGTAATTAGGGATAAAGTGACAGTTTCATGTACCATATAACACTACTGGTGCAGGCATGATAGAGAGGCACAATGGTTTGTTGAAATCTGGCCTGAAGTCAGACACCAATAGTTTAGGAGGCTGGTCAGTTCGCTTATGGACAGAGCTATGGCGTTTGAATGAGAAGCCCTGTAAATGAGCCTCAAGCCCTGCGGATAGGCTAAGGCACACTGCTGCCTCTCATATACACCGGTATGCACAAACTAAAGAGGAATGAATTACTGAAGCCAGGATATGGCCAGCAGGGTGACATCCTGCTGACAGCCCCAAGTGCATTAAACTCTGGAGACTTTGTGGAGTGGACATGGTCCTGGACATTTCAACACATGGACCAGTAATGCTGGCCATTTTGGCACCTTGGAAAAAAGGCGTGGAAGCTGGCCTCCTGTATGTTCCTGGAGTAACAGCAGAAAGGCCCCCAAATATCATGGTAGTGTACCCAAAACTTCTGGGTGGTGAGAGTATCTTATGGGAAGTTTTGTTTTATTTTTATGGCCAGTCGTGTACCTCCTGTAGCCCTATATATTGACCCATCTGTAAATCCCACAGAGAAGGGGGTGAAGGTCTGGTACACTAGACAAGGATGAAATTCCATTCCTGCCACTGTCCTATCACAGTACAACTTTCTTGCATATATCTTACCTGACGGACAAGATTTACCTATGCTGGTGTCATTAAAACATGTATCTTATTCCCCTTAGGTTATTGTCTTCTACAGCCCCTGTGGCCTGTACCTCTCTCCTGGCTTCAGTTGCCGTGTGATGAATGCATTGAACTCCCTACCAGTTCAGTACTGGCCTCCTGTGGAATGGGTGAGCTGTGGACTTAATCTGCATAGGACTTTGAACATAGCTGAATCCTCTGGCTTGAGGATTATCATGATTTTATTGCTGTTTTTATTGTATGTTGTTAGTCTGGTCACTGTGCTCCAGTTTTCTCACATAGGGGCCGTTGTGGAAGATGGGGAATGAGTAGATTGTGAGGTGAGATTTCTGGAGGGGTGGGTTGTGGGTAAAATTGCAATATTTCCTGAGTCTCTTGCCCGGCCTTAGTGCATGTCCATATCAGTAAGTGTTTCCAAGGGGTGGAGAGAAGTAGTCCATCTCTGTATCAATAGGTGATTACAAGGTGGGTGGGGAGTGAGCACACACCTGGACCTGAGAGGTGTGGTTGGGTTTTTTTTTGTAGCAGGGTAGCGAAAGACAAGGCAAGGAGGAGTAGACAACTGTTTGTAAGCAGTAATCATGTTTCTCCCACTTTATTTATCTCTTTGACTGATTTCAGCTTCAAAGGTTTATTTGCCCCAGCCTGGGAACCTATTTTCCCCCTGGAGTTATAGATGCTGTGGGTAAAATTGCAATATTTCCAGTATCTCTTGCATGGCTTTAGTGCATCTCCATATCAATAGGTGTTTAAAAGGGGTAGAGATAAATTGTCTACCTCCATATCAATAGGTAATTACATGGGCAAGAGAGGGCTTCTCTGACTGGAGAGGTGGGGTGGAGCTCTCTCTTATTCTGCAGCCCGGTCCATAGAGACACAGGATGACTGCTTGTAAGAAATAAACAGGTTTCTTAAACTTTAACTCTCCCTTTTACTGATTTCGGTTTCAAAGATATTTTGCCCCCAGAATTTTACCCCCCAGAGTTTCAGATGCCAATCTCAAGTACTGGGTCACTGATACTTCTGACTGTCTGGCAATAAATCTGGATTTCCCCAACTCTCTCAATTATTTGCTAGGTTCTGTAATAAGCTAGAATGGCTTACAGAATTCAGAAAAGCACTTTACTCATGTTCACACGTTTATTATAAAGGCCACAACTCAGTAAGAGCCAAATGGAAGAGACACCTAGGACCAAGTGTGGCAGAGGGGGTCCATAGTGCCTCCATTTTCTCTGGCATACTAGCCTTCCAGAGCCTCAATGTGGCCACTGATCTGGAAGCTCTTTGATTCATGTATAAGAGTTTTTATAAAATTTAATCTCCAGCCCCTACCCCTCCCTTTCCCAGAGGTCGGTGTGCAGGGTGGGAAATCCCACCCCTCTAATCGTTGGACCTTCCCAGTGACCAGCAGCACCCTGAGGCTATTCAGGGGCCCCACCATAACTATCCTATGTCAGCATCCATTCAAGGTGTGACCAAAAGGGGCTTATGATGAATAACAAAAGACATCCCTATTATTCAGGAAATTTCAAGGGTTTCAGGAGCTCTGTGCCAGGAACCAGGGACAAAACCCAAATAGTTTTCTTATTACACCACAATTAGAATAATGGGTTATAAGAGTGTTTCTGGAAATCAGTCCTACACCTGGACGCCTAGCAATAACTTGACTATACATGACCATGAGCCATAGAAATATATTCCGTTAAACCCAAACTGCTATAGTAGGTAGATAGCCAGACAGAGCAGGAATGGGGAGGGAGACTTCAGTTGGATGCTTGCTTACATTCTGTATATTGCATGCAAGCTGTTCCTCTTGGGATGTGGAGTGAGAATATAGACAACCGACTGGCCAAAACTGGCTAGTTCCAACATGGAGGTGAATTTGACCCAAACCACTCCAAAATACATAATGCACTTATTAGCATAATACAACTCACACCTCCCTACACCATGATAGCTCCAAGGGAAAACAAATGTAGCCGAAAATCCCTCTGCCCAGCATGAGTGTGGATCAAGCCTAAACTCTGAAAATACATTACCTGTTCCTTTTGAAACCTAACCCCATTTAGTGAATATTCATCTTCCTTTATGTAAAAGGAGTTTCGTGTTGTCCCCTCAGCACTGTTCCCTCTGTCTGCCTGTGCTGCTGTGCCAACTCCTGGGTCTGTACTCTTGCCTTTCTCTATACTTTTATTCTACAAAGTAACTCTTAATGCTCAACTGCTTTTTTGCATCTGTTCTTGAATTCTCTCTTGTGATGAGACCAAGTACCATATCTGGTGAGAAAACTACATAGAACCGCAGCCCTATTTTCCCTGCTGGACCCTTGGATTGCCTGTGATACCTCAAAAGGCGTTTGTATGAGGGGAAATGTGGTGGAGGATAATTGAAATGGAAAGAGACAGTGATGGCAAAAGCTTGAAGTGAAAAGACATTACTTTTCAAAAATTTTACAAACAGCATAAGATCTTGTGGGCACATTGCTAGGGACTCTTTTCAGGGACCAAGAAAAAAGCTTGCACAAGTGGGTCATTGAAGTTTAAGCTTCATTAGCATCACTGTAAATCTGCCCCAGAGACATGTGATAGAAAATGAGAGTAAGGTCTAAAGAGGACTTTAAACAAGTTTAATTACCCTAATCATCCTTTGGTAATCTCAAGAGACTGAAGAAGGATTTCACTTGCTTCTAATTATATTTTTATGTACCATTTGTAATTCTTTGAATTTGAGTCTGAGAGACTGGATTGTGAGTGTCCCCAGAATCATACAGGTTATAAGATAATTAGATAATAGCTGACTTGGGTAGATGGTAAAGGTAAGGATGAATGGTTTTCAAAAAAAGCTGTGGAAACTTGAATTTGAATATATTTTTCAGAAAACTTATCTGGCCTGAGGGGAAAAAAAAAAGAGCTGCAAACGCTTCCAGGCAGCTGCATCTGGGGAGGTCTTGCCCTGAACGCTCCGTGAAACCTCAGCCTGGATGGGGGAGGGTTCCTGACTGATCCAGAAAGAATTCTCAAGCAGGTCAGACAAGTGCAGGTCAGGAAGGAATTCATTAAAGCGAGAGGAGTAACTTGGCTGCTGCCCTCCAGGCGGCCAAGAGCAGGGAGGTGCAGAGGGAGAGGAAAAGCTTGCTCAACTCCTTCTTGGCCTATGGCAGATTCCTTGCCAACTCCTAAACCCAGGGTCACATGGCATCCTGCGTCTGCTTGCATCAGCATGGTGTGTAGACTAGCCCCCACCACCAGGATTTGGGGGAGCCACAGAGCATGGGATGGAGTGAGATTATGTTCTGAGAACTCCCCAAAGAGAGATTTTCAGGTAGGCTCCGAAGAGCAGATCGCACAGCTGCAGTTCTGTCCAGGGCACCCACGTGACGGGAACTTGCAGGCCTAAATCAGAGCTCTCAGCAGTCCTTCTCCACTTATCAGGAGTAAAGCAGAGACTGAATGAAGACATGGAAATAGAATAAAACAGCAAAGAGATAACAAAGACGCTTACCACTGGAAGACTGCAGAGACAAAACGCAGTAAGTTGAGAGTGAGAATTTTTTGTTTAAGGCGAAAAGTACACACTCAAAAAAAGAGGAGTGCAGGCAACCTCAGAGAGGAGGCACATTTAACAGCTTAGGATTCTGCCTTTTAAGGCTTTCAAGAATGGGTCGAAGGGTGGGGGTGGGGGCTGTTGGGTGTAGGCTTGACTTGTATTCTCACGATGTCTCTCCTCCAGTGAGAGACAGTATGTTACTACCCCCAGTCAGTCCTCTAGATAATTCTGTAAGGTAAACTTAACACAAGGAATTTATTGATCCAGTTTTTCTTCACGTTAGTGGTTTCCCTCAATCACTGGGAAAATATCAGTTAAAACTGCTTGCCCTGCCTTTAAGATTGGGGGGTTATTGTCTGATTACCAAAGAATGTGTTAGGAATTGTACCTCCTAACTCTCTGGTTTTTAAAATGGAATCTTAGCCTTAAGATGGAGTCCCTCCTATTCTTACCGTACTCTTTATGTCTCAGCATTTTTCATCATAGGCAGGAAAAGTTAATCATAATGTTTTTCCCATGTCTCTGCCCTACATCATAAACATTACAAATGGGACAATTCCTCATCTTCTACAAAGCTCCATATTCTCTTTGAAATCAAGCATATCCTAGAACTGGTCAGATATTGTTATAATGGCTTAGCAAAGAAAAAGTAGTGTTTTTTCTTAAGTTTGCTTTAACAGTTATGAAAGGAAATTTTTGAGAATTTTCTATCAAATTTATTACCAAAGTTGCCTTCCATTTGAATATGAGGGAAGGCTTCTCTGAATGACAGTGAGCTATCAACGCAGAAAGTGTGTAAGTGGATTGACCCATGTTTAGGTATCAATGAGAATTATTAATTTTTAAAATCAAAATTTGATACCTATTGGTTCTAGATTTTTTCTCTTCAGGTTTCATATTTGCAGAAACGGCATTGGCCTTTTATCTGATAAAATCCTTAAATTGTCTGCAAGCTGAAGATTATCTATAATTGATGCTAAAAATGAAATAGATATGGAATCAACATTGCTGAAGTCACTTGGTCTATAAGACCTGTGGAACGTTTCGACATTGTTCATTTTTTTCAGGGCTAAACTTGACCAGTGGCAGTTATTTTTTAAACATCAATTTATTCAAAATTTTTTAAAAGAGAAGCATCCTCTTAATCTGAAAGCTGAATTTGAAAATAAAGCTGAAACATTATGTGAGTAGTTTAGTTATCCGGCAGAGTTAGAATCTTTTTTAAACTATAGGTATTATTGCTTGTTTTCATTATATACAATACAAAATGAACAATGGATTTTAATTAAGACAAGGCTATTGGGCCTTTTCTTATTTAGAAATACCAGTTTCTCATTAGCTAGGCAAAAATTAGAATAGTATTTTTTGTCATTTCTGCTAGAATACATCATAGACTCTATAGAAAATGCCCTCTTTGTCTTCACCAGGAGTCCCAGGTCCTGGGCCTTACTCTCATTGGACAAATCTTCTCTCTTCTGTTGAGTGTCTTCCTTTTGGTCCTCCACATCCATTCTCCACCCTTCTCTGTATCCCAGGCTGATTATTATGCTTTGCTTCAAAGACTCACTTGTGCTTTGGCTTCCTGTTAAATTCATCCAAAAGGAGGCATTGGCAGGAGATAAGAGGGTGGAAGGTTCAGTGGTCAAGGGCAGACTGCCCCCAGGATGGGCCACTTTAGTGCGCAGATCATGTCAGAGCTGAAAACAATCAAGGCTCCAAAGACTCCGAAAGAATGTAGACCTTCACCACCCAACTGGACACAAAGAATTTAGACGGAAGAACTGCTCCAGGGAGAGAGCTGCCACATAGATAACTTTATTATAATATGAACTAGGCATGGTGGACATGGAGGAATTTAGCAAAGGCTGTTAAAATTCTTCTCTATGTCTCATTGTTTCTAACTTGTAGACTTTCTCACTTGTAAACTATCATGTGCTACCAGTTCATGTGGCAATGTTTATTCCGTTAGAAGTATATAAATGGTATCCATTAAGAGTTTATAATTGCAGAAATATGGAAATGTGAGTTTCACAATTCACATTATGATACTGTGTGCAATCTAATTTTAGGATGGCAAATTGGAAAAGTTGCCTCTGTGTCCACAAAATCAAAAACATGCAGATAGTAACATTTCATTGTCATTTTCTTTTTGGTAGTTTTCAATACAATGAAATTGATGAACTCTAATTTTGAATATACCTTATACTTTGGGACTCAAAGAAAGCTATCTTGACTTTAAATGAAAAATGCAGACCATAAGCATTTAATTTTTTATGGATTGGCTCTTGGGCAAAAACTTCTGGCTCCCCAGTGGGTTATACACAAGTTAGCAAATGTTCTAGTGGGACCAAATGGGCCTCTCAACCATATGTGCCAATTATCTCATAAACACACTTTAACCCCGTCACAAAGAAAAGGAAAAACTTCTTAGGGTTGTGATGACCAATTCAGTTGGATGACAGTGGAAGGATTCAGGGTAGGAAGGGAGATAATGTACTTACAACGAGGGAAAGCATTACTCACATTATCTCTGGCCCGCGGTAATACTCACCCCAGATCATTATTAAAACCTTTGGACATAAGATTGAGGGAGCACAGCAGAGACCTCAGTTCTAAATCAACACATAATGGGTCAGGACAGATATGTGCAAAGCCACTAGGATCTGAGGCCAGCAAGGCTTAACTGTAACCTGCCTGAAGGTATTAAAATAGCTAAAGAAAGAAGTTGTTGATCAGAAGGAGGATTATCAGCCATAGAAACACAAATGACAGAAAAATAAATTTTGAGGTTTTTCAAGTGTCTTATTTAGGACAGTCCAATACTTTAAATTTCCAAAAAGGCAACAAAATAAGAAAAATTAATATATCAAATCCGATGTTTAAAAAAACAGCATGTTAACATCCAGTGGCATAACACACACAGTTAATTTGGGTGTATTACTAGACTTTGCTATAGTCTAAGTGGAGTTTCAGGGCACATATCAACTAGTGTGGGTCCCATTGTGTGGTTAGTTTGGCTCAGTTTCCAGGACTAAGTTCTGAAGTCATTAGATCGTTGATCCCTGCACCAGGCCCTGACCCCTATGTGTCCCTAACTCACCCGCCCTCCTACCCTAGCCCTAGTCAGGCCCTTTGTCCTATTTCCTTTCTTTATCCGTTACCTCCTTTGTGTCTCATTGATAGATTTTACTTCCAGCCTGTTCTTCCCTCTTAATTAAAACTTTTGATTTTTTGTTCTTTCTACAGATTCCTATATAAGATAATTTATACGTGTCACTTGATCACAATCCTATCTTTGGTTTTCCAAAAGCACCTCACAAAGGGAGTAAGAAACCGTTCTCATGCCACCTGCCTCCCAAACCCATCCCCAAGTCCCCAGCTCAGAGGGGAACCTCTTGAACATCATAGGGATGGGAGGAAAGAGCATCTTTGCCTCATGAACTCCTGTCTTGAGAGTTTTGGCACCTGTCTTCATTAGTCTTCCTTTTTTGTTCTTTGTCCAGCTTTGGTGTCAAGGTCACCTGTCCTTCTGTCCTCCCTGGCTGGCCCACCTGGGCTGCTCCCAGCTTTCTGCGGTCTGTGTGCTCCTGCTCTAGATAAAAGGAACTCTCAGGGAGGCTTCTCCCAGTAGAGGTACCTGCATCTCTCCTCAGCCCTCCCCACACAGGGTGATATACAGGGGCAGCCTACCAAAGCCTTCCATGTGCGTTTAACGGGCTGTTGTCAGGGTGCGGAGGTGAGGAGGATGGGAGTTGCCAATCCACACCCTTTCTGTGCCAAGATACTCCTCAGCACTGGTCTTTATGCCACCCTCAGCACTTACAGTAGGGTGCTGGGCCTTCCCAACATTCAGGCCACACCCTCCAGCCTTAGGGCCATGGTCCTGTGTGTCTTCCTCCCACTGACTTTAGGGGAAGAGGACTATGCAACGGCTGAAGGGTGGAGGAATAAGGGGAGGATATTTTCCCTTATAAATTTAGCTTTCCTCCAAAGGTCTCTAGACCTCTTAACATAGCCCAGAGGGTCTAGATTTTTATAGAAGGTTTTCTGCAGAATCTCCTCTTATTAAACCCCTCAAGAATGATGGGCTGTATATGGCCATTTCTTTGAACTTAAAATGGAAAAGAAATCCTGGTACCTTCTTATGGGTTGTTCAGTTGGGGGTGGGGCAAGGGCATTCTACAGTAACTCATCGTGTCTTAACCTGTTTGGGCTGCTATAACAGAAATACCATACACTGGGTGGTTTATAAATAGCAGAAATTTATTTCTCATGGTTCTGGAGGCTGGGAAGATGAAGGGGCGAACAGATCAGCTGTCTGGGTAGGGTTGGCTTCCTGGTTCATAGACGGTGATCTTCTCACTGCAATTCCACATGGCAGAAGGGGCAATGGGACTTTCTGGGGTCTTTTCCATAAGGGCGCTAACCATTCATGAGGGCTCTACCTTAATGACCTAAGTACCTCCCTCCCAAAGACCCTACCTCCAAATACCATCACTTGGAGCTTTGGGATTTACAGATGAATTTGGTGAGGGGCACGAATATTCATTCTATAGCACCAGGGGAGCAGGAAAGGACCATCTTTTGGTTTTCTACATCTTCATGGAACACATTAGAATGTCTACACAGAAACTCAGAAGCTCTTCAAGGCAAGTATCTTGGGGTAAAGAGGATTGTGTCAATTCATTAGAACCTTTTCGGTTTCCATTTATTTATGTCTGGAAATTTTATAAATAAGCATGTATTCCTTTTATAATCATAAACAACTGATAAAGATTATTATTTTTAAAGAACTGTGGTCTGTAATTAAAGGCTTCTCAGATTTTCAGGAGGTATTCAGTCCTTGCTGGTCGGGTGTGTATGTTAGATGAATCGTAGTTCCTGACTAGGCTGAAGAAGGGAGATATGGAGAGAGGTACCCGTCTAGACCCTTCCGTCCCAATTTTCTGATTCAAACCACTACTCGTACGTAGCCCCACTTGCCAGCAATAGACACTTGTAAGGCTTTTCCAGTGTGAAAAATCAAGCAACTGCATAATAGTATTCCACCACTTATGTGTTCAGAGTCAGCGGAAGGGTTAAACCAGTTTACCAAACGGGTTTAACTTGATGAAGGTAACATCAGATATTAAAAAGGTTCAGTCCAGTCTTGGTAAAAGCTCACTTTCACACTGGAAAGTGAACTGGCAGGAAAGATTATGTTCCTTCTTTGTCTCCCTTCTAACTGAATTCTCCTCTTTCTGCAGAATTAAAAAGGGCTGTGAAATGATTTATTTTACAATTCTTAGACCCCTCAGACATAAAACATCAATAAATGGGTTGGAATGGAGAGACTAATTAAACAGATTTCTTTCCTGAGAATTTTGCTGGTCTGTGGCTCTCCACCTCTAACCCTAAGGAATGGCATATGTGGAAGGAGAAGGTTGGGCTGGAATATTACCATCTAACCCTTGGCCTAGTAAGGGAAGCCTCAAGGATGCTACTTGGAGAACTTGGAATACTGTCCCTGTAATTGAGAGAGACAGAGATCTGGTGACTGACTCAGGCCTAGGAGTGCTGCAGACTATGGAGTGCAGGCTGACTTCCTCCAGGACATCCAAGAGGGGCTGATTGCTTTGATGGTAGAAGCAGGAGAGTGAAGCTACACTGGGATTGGCCCGTGATCCCAAAGGTTGTTGGTGAGAGGTATGCATGATCATTTCCTATAGAGAGGATTTGGGATTGTGGGGGACAGGGGAAACGTGGCCTGGGGTTGTCTCAAACCTCTCCTCCAAGCTAAGTGAGACCCTAGGGGAGGATTAGGGACAAGTGAATGCCCCCCAGGAGAATCATATTAAAACCTTTGCAGGTCCAGAGAGCACGAAGCCAGCTTACAGTGGTACCAATTCACATTAACACTGTCTTCTCTTTTTTCTTTTTCTCTCACTGTCCGGACAGGAGTCCACTCCACTCCTCCCACCCTGCAGGCCAGCAGCTGGAAGTAGGTCCTAGGTAGGGGACATTGTAAAGAGACAGTGAAATTAGTTCATTGATTCTATTACAAGTTATGTTTGTTTAATTCAGTGGTTAAATACGCACCCCCACTGCAGGGTACCCAGGCAAGCTATCCCAGGAGCTATTTCCTTCTGTTTCACTATTGGCCTATGGCAGTATGTGTTTTGTTCACATGTAAGTATATGACAACCTGAATTTCACTATGAATATTTTCACAGATTCAAATACCTTTGGAGTATAAAGCCATAATGGAAATTCGCAGACATACACAGATCCAAGTAGAAAGGTCGTAACATCACGTGAGAAGGCAGGGTCTAGCCCAGCAGTTTTTCAGCCTGGGCCCCAATACCAGCAATTTAGAAAGTCATTTGGGCAGCTGGTACGCTTTTTCTTCTGTCATTGCCACAACTGGTGAGGAGCTCTGCTTATGGCGTGGCCCATCCTGCTGTGGGCACTAGGGACAAACTTCCTTCCCGGGAGGGAGAAACCCCTAAAGCTGACTCGGATCTGCAGGTACAGGCCACTTCGGGGCTCGCGGAGCTGCCCGGCTCCCGCGGTGCTTCGCCTTCGGCCGGTTCAAACACGCCGCCACGTTAAGGTGCCTTCAGGCAACACGCGTGCGGACCTGCCAGGCGCCCCGCGGCGGGGGCAGCGGGTGACGTCACGGCGCCCCAGGCGGCGCCCCGCCCCAAGGACGCTCCCCCGCCCCTGAGCCTCTCCCACCGCCCTGCCCGCGCCCGGGGCAGCGGGGTGACGTCACGGCGTCCAGGGCGCCCCGACCCCGGGCCGCTCCCGCCGCCCTGCCCGCGCCCGGCTCGGCGCCAGGGGACGCTCGAGGGCCGCGTCTCCTTGGCAACCACGTGCTCCGCCCCCCCCCCAACCCCGCTGCCCCTTTAACCTTTAGGGTGCGCGGGCGCCACATCCCTCGCACTCTCCCCGCTCCCCTCCCCTACCCCGCGCTCGGCACCGGAGGCCGCTCGGGCCGGAAGCGAAGATGGCGGCGGCAGCCGGCGCGGCTTCCGCGGAGCTGGTGATCGGCTGGTGCATATTCGGCCTCTCGCTGCTGGTAGGGGCGGCGCCCGGTGCGGCCCGGTGTTCGCGCCGGCTGGAGGGAGGGAGGGGCACCGCAGCTGGCCTCTCCGAGCCCGGGAGACCCTCGGCGCCCCGCCCCGCCGGGAGCTGGGCTGTGGGGGTGGGGGCCCTCAGCGTGAGGCGCAGGGGCGGAGGCGCCGAGGTGCGGCCGCTGTCGCTGTCTTTTCCTCGGTGACAAGTAAAACGCAGGCTTCCACTTCTGAAACGCTCGCCCTGAAGGCCTGGGCCCCGGGGCGGGTGAGCTGCGTGCGGAGGAGGCCCTCGGCCTGAGCCGGGCGTGGCGGGCTCCGTGCCGGAGGCGGGGCGCCCAGTGGGGGCCGCAGCGCCCGGTCTTCGCGAGCTCGGTGGGCGCGGGTGTCTTTGACTGGGAGGGGGGCCTCTGCTCTCCACACGTCTCCTGCCGTGCCCCCTACCCTCGAGGTTTTTGAGTATCCCGCCGTCTCTACCCACTGTGGGATTCTGCCTTGATGATGTACGCTGTCCGTTCTGACTTCAAGGTTTCACGCACTCCTGTTTCTCTTGATCAGTGTAGAAACCTGCGTAGGGCCAAACTGTAGCCCTTTCTACTCACGCCAGTATCCAGGGTGCATGTTCTGCCTCCCCCAAGCAGTTAACTTGGGCCAGGCACTATGCTCAACTCTTTACGTCGCATTTAATCGTTATAATCTGCTATAAAGAAGTATTCTTACTCCAATTTTTTATGGATGAAACATTGGTTTATTTAACCCACATAAACAAAAAGCTCTTTGGGGTTCTCAGTTTTAAAACTAAAGGGATACCGAGCCCCCAAAATTCGGGAGCCTCTGGCTTAACTGTTTGGTTTGGGTTGCCCTTTCCCTGCCTGTTTGCTGGCTGTTGGCAGACGTTCCTGTGCAGCGACACCTGTCCCTTTGAGCTTTGTAAAAGTGCAGATCTTGAAATCCAACAAAAATGTATCGAACACTTTGTATTAACACAGAAAGGTAAGACCTCAAAATAATTCCAGATAATTTGAGGAATGTGTTAAATATTTGTGAATTCATTTAAAAGCAGGCCCAATTAAAATATTTGCATATGTAACATTTTGTGAAAAATGACTTACCAAAACAACGATAAATTAGTAAATAGTGAAGCTAGAATTTGAACCTAGGGCTTTTTTCCCCCCTTTTCCTTTTTTCTTCAACATCTACTTTCTAAAGTCTACATTCTCTTCTCACTTTGTATTTTCCTACTGTCTGACACCAACTGAAATGTTAGCAGTCTGAAGGAATTACATGTTAACAACTTGGATGGATTTCAAATGCATTATGCTAAGTGAAAGAAGCCAGATTGAAAATACCATACCACATACAGTATAATAGTACATTATGACATTCTAGAAAAAGTGGAAGTTATAAGGACAGATAACTGTTTATCAAGGGCTGGAGAGTTGAGAGGGGGGTTAACTACAAAAGGGGATTTTCCTTTGGTTATGGAACTGTTCTTATATCTTGATTGTAGTAGGAGAATTTAGAAGTTGTGAAACTAGTTAGGTTGGCATTATTAGTTCAGTTCAGTCTCCTGAACTAGGATACTGGGAAGGGAGGTAACTGTTGAATCTGTTGAAAAAGAGTAAAAAGACAAAACAAAGCTTTTGCCTTAGAGCTCATATAGAGTGTCAAGCAAGAAAGAACTGAGGCCGCAAAGCAGACCAGATGTGTATTTGAGGTCCTTAGGAATTCGAATCCGGGAGACATAGACTTAGAAGGGACCTGAAATGTGCTCTGAGGTGGGTAGAGAAAGACAGAGATTATAAAGGCAAAAACTACAGGCTTACGTAAGTTGTTCTGAAAGAAGTATGATTGATTCAAGACAAAAATAACTAACCCTGGTCCATACAGGATAGATTCTTAGGTTAGTTGCTGGACTAGAGTTCAGGACAATAAGCCTCTTTCTGGAAACTGCAACAGGCTGTAGGCACTTGAAGTTGGTAGGGTCCAAAAGTTCGTGTTTTGTCTAGGTATGGATGTGCGTAAGACCAACTTTCCCAATGGCCCTCCAGCTGCACTGTAGGGCCCCTTGATGGTCAAGGCTCCATTTCAGGTGTTTCTGTTTACATTTCCCCCTTTTGATTGGGATCTTCCCTTAGAAAGCAATGATGATCAACTATTTAGGCTGAGTTGTCAGGAATATTTGGTCCCTTGTTGCCGTATGTCGTGTCCCATGTGCAGGGAAAAGAGGTGTTTTTGAGTAGGGGTCATAGTCAGAGGGGCAGTGGCCACTCTGAGCAACAAGGAGGTGATGGGGAAGTGGGCCTTAGGCATTGTTGCTACCCAGAGTTGTTAATCAGGAGCTCAGTTGAAGGAAGGTGACTTTCAGGAGGGAAAATTTAATCATCTCTAGTTTTGAGCAACTATTATCTGGGTTTTGACAGAGGAAATAAGACATTTGGTAATGATGAATAAATAACAAGTTGAGCAATGACGAATAAGGGACCAAATATTTCTGACAACTTAGCCTAAATAGTTGATCATCATTGCTTTCTAAGGGGAGATCCCAACCAAAAGGGGGAAATATAAACAGAAACACCTTATGTCCTGGAATGAATAAGGAGATCCGTAACCTAGAACTCAGAACGGTCCCACATCCAGACATTCAACTGAAAATATTTGAGAATCTGAAATCTAACCAGCTGTTTTGGAAGATGAAATTCCATTGAGAGATTTAGGGACTCTCTTGGAAATCTTAACAATTTGTGATTCTACCTGTTGGGAAAGTATTTATCCAATATGGCAAGAAATGTTAGTGATAGCACAGACCCCACTTTGGGCAGCAAGTGCACAAAGATATCAAGGATAACGGGAGTAGAAGTGTCCAAAGATTTGCTCTGGGGCAGTGGGCCTGGCAATTCTGGGAGATGACAGCCTTGACAAAGCCCATTCATATTGGACTTCCTATGCAGAGAGGTCATCATCTGGATAATCCTCTATAACGGAAGGCTTTTATTTCTATGATTAGTTTTTGTATGGTCTGTAGTAATGAATTTAAAGGACAGAAAAGGACAAGTTACATATTCCAGGAGGCATTGTCCTGTTACTCCCCAGCTGTCCACAAGCAGTCAATCGTCCAACGTGAAATTATAAATGGGTATGATTAAGGGTCTCCTGATCTCTTATAGCCAGTAGAGGGCTGAGAATGACATATCCCAATGGTCAGAAAGATTAACAGAGCTTGCTATGGCTTGGATGTTGGAATTACACTGTCCCTGCCATTTAGTTCCTCTAACCTGGGTAACAGTAAGTAGGATCAGAAAGTTTTTCTTGTTTGAAACCAATTAAACAAACTCAGGTAGTTAAAATTGCTGGTTACAAATAAGATTAAAGAGTGCTAAAATGTCTGCTATAAGGATTATTCTAAATACTCCATGAACATTAGGCATTAGTAAGAGTCTGTTGTGAGGTTATATAGTCCTGGCTCTTGGGAAAGTTGTCTCTGTCAGGTGCCATTGCTTCTTGTCTAGTTGGTCCTGGGTGGTCTGGAGATCTTTAGTTTGAGGTCTCCAGCAAGTTGGGAAGCTCATCAGGTGCGGTTGCCTTTATAGGTGAGAAATAGTAATTCATGAGTCAATGCTTTTAAGTTTAGCAGCCCAGGGATTAGTTAACCCCAGATATGGCCCTTTCCAGGAAGGCTTGGAGGCATCTCTTTGGAGGTGTCACTAATTATGACTGTGGCATGGTGTGAATCCATTAATAGTTGCTGTGCTCACTGTGTTCAGTGAGGAGATATGTAACTGTCACTGATAAATTTTTTTTGTATCTTTGCACCTAAGTGGTACTGTACTGCATTCATGAAATGTGCTTTGAAAATGATAAATCTTGTCTAAGTTTATACGGGATAGAGAGGACCTTTCTTACACATCTAAAAAAAGTTTACTTGACAGAATTTCCCATTGGAAACTCAGACACGTACTAAAAGCAGTTTTAGAGCATACACAGGGCAATAACAAAGTGTTTCTTTTTGTTCTGTTTCAGGCTATTTTGGCATTCTGCTGGATATATGTTCGTAAATACCAAAGTCAGCGGGAAAGTGAAGTTGTCTCCACCATAACAGCAATTTTTTCTCTGGCGATTGCACTCATCACATCAGCACTTCTACCAGTGGATATATTTTTGGTTTCTTACATGAAAAATCAAAATGGTACATTTAAGGTAATTATTATCATACTACATGATTTTTTTCCTTGCAAAGTCTTGGCAATTACGTGTTTTAAGTTTAGCAGTTTATATATTATGCTTTGTTGGTGTCCGTGGGGTAAATGAGAGTGGAAATGCAACATAGAGACAGACGGTGTGACAAGTGACATGGAAAACTAGAACAGGCCATTAGCTAGCATAAGAACTGTTGATCCTACAACCCTTCAAATGTGAAGAATGCCTTTTGTTAATTTGAAAATGTAGTAAGTAATCATAATAGGTTTTATTTTTGTGCCTTTCATAGCTCCCGTGAAGTTTGATTTGATTTGCATCAATGCAGTAAATAAGTAATTTAGAAGGGCTTTGTTAGTATCAGATCAGGAGTTCAATCTATTTCATATTGAATACTTTGAGTCCGTATGGCATAGTGAGACAGTCCCTAAACTGGGAATTATAAAACTTAAAAGTTGTAGTCTTGACTCTTAACCATCTAGGTTGTATCTTTGGGCAAATCAATTAACTTGCCTGTACTTCAGGTCCCTCATTTTTAAAATGAGGGCTGCTGGATTGAAAGATCTGAGTTCCCTTTCAGTCATGCAGATTGCTTGTAAGTTCCTTACAAGCTTAGCTTCTGTGAGGCAAGAACTGTGTCTTGTTTGTTGTATCCCTAAGGTTTAGCACACAGTAGGTACTTCAGTATTTGGGTGATATATTAATTATTTCAGTAATGTGTGCTTACAAATAAGCTCCTGAATTGGGCCAAATGTTTGAAAATGTTTTTGTAGTTAGGTTTTAGATATAATCAGACTGTTGTGAAAACTACAGTTATTTTCTGTAGGTTAGCCATTCATTTAACAAATAGTAATTGCACACCTAATATGTGCTAAATGCTGTGTGAAAGCACTAACATCTACTGAATATGTATTACATGTCAGACCCTGTCCTACATGGTTTACATATATTAACTCTTTAATCTCCGAAACAACCCCATCAGATACATAGTATTCTTCTTCTTATGGGTAAAAAACCAAGGTCCAGAGAGGTGAAGTAACCTATCTAAGGTCACACAGCTGGTAATTGCTGAGCTGGGATTTGAAGCTCTGCAGTTTGGCTCCAGAGCTCTTTGTTCACTACATTGTTTGTGTGTATGTGTGTTTTCTCAGTGGGTGCTATGTAGATACAGAGATAGATAGATAGATATAGAAGAAGTATTATCCCTTGAGTATTTACTAGTTGAATGGGAGTTTTTTAGTTTTAAATATAGAATTGTTTAGATTTTGTGGGAATTTTTTCATCTTAAAATTTCTAAAATATTTTCATGAAATTATGAACTTGCTCTTAGATTATACAGTTTTTCTGTGACCATGCTTAAACTAGTAGTTATTTTCTGGGTACTAGTGTTTTGTTTTTGTTTTTTTAACCTGTTGTGAGATGTGTTCTACTTGTTTGAGCAAGACTTGAAGAATTCACCCACCTGAAGAAGCAAAAGTCTTACCTATAATAACAACTTAGGGCACTTGTTTTATTAAATGTCCTCTAAGAGAAGAAAGTGCATAACTATAGTTAATGCACTTATTTAATATTTGTTAAATCTAAATCTGGAACCAGTAATTAGGAGGGAAAAATTGCATATTAATTTTTTTCCCTTTTTTCACAAACTTTTTTCATTTATTATTAGGTTATTCAGTAATTGTATGTTCTCTTTTTTCCTACTTCTCATTTACTTCGTTGTCACTATTTAGTTCTGGTTTAGTCACCTCAGAGCTTAAATGTATTGGTTTTTGCCCTCAATACTTTGTACTTTTTTACTTGTTATCTTGAAACATTCTTTCCTTTTCTCTCTTCCTCTTTTTTTGGGGGGGTTGAGGTAACTAGTGAAATTCAAGTTTTTGTCTGAAGCTGCCCTATGCTAATGGTCAAGAGTAGAACTGAAAAAACTTAATAAAAGGCTTTTCCCCCGTAAACTGGAGAAAGGATTTTCTCCAAAAAGTTACCAATGAAGTCTTGAGTTACTTAGTGAATGGAAAGCACAAGTGTTTAAGAATTAATTCTTCAGACTTTGGGCCACATTGTAAATTTAGCCATATTAGAATAAAATTATGTCACAGTGGCTTTAATCTGTCTCACCCTTATTAGTTAGGAGAAATGTACAAGTTGACATTGTTTTCCACAATGAATTATGTTGTGTTCCAATTTCTCACAATGTGCATTTCTTATTCCTAAACAATGTATGTATTCTCTGACTTTCTTTATTTCCACTTCAAGTATTTTGAAGCCTCTAAACTGATTAGGGACTTGCTTAAAAGGTATAATTATTTGGAAACTCAGAAGTCAATGATTGCAAACATTTGGTTTAGGAGCAGAGACTGGCCAGGCTTTTCTCTGAACAGGTAGTCAGCTCCCTGCTTGCTTGCCTTGGTTACCTTCCTAGCTTTTCCTGCCTCCTTATCAGGGCCACGTTTAGCAATGCCTGAGTTGTTTTCCATTACCTTTTTTTCCTGCACATGGCCTTATACAATAATGTTAGCCAGGTGATTTGTTTTTAGGTTTTTGTGAAATAATTAGCTTTCTAGATTAAAAAAAAATTTTTTTTTAAAATATCTAGAAGGTGTATTGTATACTTGACCAGTAACTTTGGATAGTGATATTCACAAAATGTACCAATCAAAACAAATCAGGAATTGATGCTAACATGAACAAATATTTTTATTTTATATACATGTAAAAATTAAAAAAAAATAGTAGTTAAGATAATATCATCAAAACATTTAGTGTGTTAGTAGCTGAAATGTTCATATCTTACTCCCTCCCAATGCAGTGACTAATCTCCTCATGGCCTGTTGTTATTAGATGCCTGGTTTAAACTGTCTATTAATGCCTCATTCCTACTCTCAAATGTTGGTAATTATATATCATTTTTCACTGCACCTTAAACACATTTATTCACTGACTATTTATTAAGCACATAATATGCACCTGACGTGTGTGCTGGAGATTAATGATCAAAACAAATTAGGTTGCTTTTCTCATGGAACTTACATTCTGTAAGACCAGACCTACAGTGAACAAAAACAAGCTGACTTCTGAGTGATACATTCTATGAGGAAATACAACAGATTGATGTGAAAGTCTAATCAAGTTGTGGATAATTCAGATAGGGGAATAGGAAGGCCAAATTGCTGAGGTAGGCCAGGCTGCTGAGGTTTCTTGAGATGAGACCTTACTGAGTAGTACCCAGTCAGTTGAGGGGCCAGAGGGAGAGCTTTAGGGAGAAAGAGCAGCAGATTCGGTGGCGTGTAGCAGGGATGAGTTTGGCCTATTTGGTTGAAGTGTAATTTTGGAGGTTGTGCTTCGTTACTAGCTGAGATCAAGAGATAGGTGGGGGCCAGACTGCTTATGTCTTTTCAGTCAATGTAAAAGAGGTGTACTTCGGACACGCTACCTTAAAATTGCCTATCATATATACAAATGGAGGTGTTAGGTAAGGATTGAAGCTCAGGGAGAGCTCAGGATGGGACAGAAGTGCTTGGAAGTCACCGGCATATGCATCGTATCAGCTGTGGACTGAGTAGCCGCTGCGGAGACCGAGCAGTTGAGGTTTGGCATTGGGTCGTGGACTGGAGTATTCCATTTGGTAGAGGCCAGCTGAAGGGCAGAGGCTGCAACTGGAGAGGTAAGGAGAAAAACAGAAGAGGGAAGCGAGGGTAATCATTGAGAAGCGTAGTGAGAGGGGCAGAGAAGTAACTGGGCTTTGGGCAGAGATGACCAGAGAATGGGGGTAATTTCAGGCGGGGTCCGGTTTGGGTGGTTAAATGTGGAAGGGATGTAATGAATTAGTGAAGGGGAATGCGGATAGCTTTTCAGAAGTTTTGTTCTCTGGGGTAATTAAAAAGTGGGGTCAAGGGAAGTTTTTTATTTGTGGTGATGGTTGTTTAATGGAAGTTACTAGAGTTCGTTTAATTAGGATTCAGTACAATGGGAGAAATTTTTGAAGGGGTTGAAATATCATTGCAAGTACAATGTCTTTGAGAACGCATAACGATTGGGAGGTCTCAGAGGGGAAGTATTGGCCATAAAGAGTAGTATGTGCACCTGGCTGAAGGCCTAGAATTTGAATACAGATGGAAGCAGGTTTAGATTTGGTGGTAAGTTGAGCGAGCTGCTGTCTTATGACTTGAAATTATTCAGAGACCTCTAAGTCAGTGTTTCTCAACCATTGACATTTTTTGGTTGGTTCTTTGTTGTGGGGGGCTGTCCTTTGTATTGGGAGTGTTTAGCAGATGTTTACCTGTACCCACTAAGTGCTACTCCGCTGACCTCTTAGGTCTCCAGACTTGCCAGACATCCCATGGGGGACAAAACTGGCCCTGAGTGAGAAAACATTGCTCTGAGGTGAGGTTATCAGGTAAAATTGAGGAGAGTCAGGTAGTTTTGAGTTGAGCGAGTGTTTCAAAAGGTCATGTTGAATGGGAAAGGGAACTTCACATATGCAGCCCACTACGTCTTTGTTCTGTAGAATTTTTGTCCTTTTCCTTCTTCTGAAATGTTCTTTAATATTCTCTAGTATTAGTTCTTGATTATCTCATGTTTCCTTGGGTCTTAAATGATTCTGAAGTTCCTTTTGGTCTCTACTTTGGGAGGCAACAGTTTATAAAATGTGTCAAGGGCATAGTGGTTCTCACAATGTAAAAGAAGGAAGTTTTCATAAACTAAGCTTTTCTGACAGTACTGTATACCTTGGAGGGAAAACAGTGTATAAAAGCCAAATACACTAATAGTACGTGAGTGATGTTGTATATTTTACACATATTTGTAGCTTTAAAATAGTAACAGCAATAATCTCTTATTGCCACAAATTTGGTTAAACTAAAGAACCTTGCAGGGTAAAAAGTACTACATTTAAGTGAATCTTTGGCTTTAAGTTACCTGCATACTTTCTACTTGTAACTTTTTTTTTTCTGAGATTAGGGTCATGTTTCATTTTTAAAGTATAATTTTTAAGTGATTCTCAATGTGTTACCTCATGGGGTTGTTGTGGAAGGTGGTAGGGAGCTTTCATAGAGAAATATATAATTATCCACTTTCAAAAATCTTTTTAAATTTCTGTTTTGATGCAGAAGTTACTAAAGAAACACAACTGTTAGGAGCTGAAGGTTAGATTATGCAGTTTCATTTAGATACTTTAATCATTGATGAAAAAATTTCCAGTCATTGCATGGAATTCTCCCCAGTGCTCTCCCCTCCCTTGTGGTCAGCATTGTTTACATTTTTCTTTTCATTTTTCTGTATATGTATGGGCGTTTTTTCATTACATTTCTTAGATAAAGACTGCACATGTTAAAACGATTGCAACTTGTTCTGTTTCCCCTTACTCAGAAACTTCGTGGCTATCTGTATATGAAGTTTATAGAGATTTTATTGTTTTTACTGTTTGTATGGCATTCCGTGTTATGAGTGTACAATAATACATTGTACCATTTTTCCTTGGACATTTAGGTTGTCTCCAGTTTTTGTTGTTATTGTTTTTTAGTATTTTAAACAATGCTACAGTGAATGTTTTTGGGTAGAGGGCTCTTGGGAGAAAAATCAGTGGACATTACTTGGCACAGGCTGGAATTTAGGAGGGTAAAGGTCAGCAAATACACAGATACTTACATACCTGACGTTCTGCAAATAGGTGAGCTTTCCCAAGAGTGGGTGCTTCAGCAGGGGTGCCTCTACCTCCTTTTGTTCTCCATTCTTATGGGGCAAGAAGAAGTTTTGAATCATTTGTGTACAGATTTGTTTTTTATTTGAAAAGATTAATTTGAATTATATTTTCTAGTTACATTACCAAGTTTAATAACAAAAGAACACTTATGCAGAATAAATGCATAGGAGTTATCTTCTTAGATCTTCTTTCTAAAAAGTCAGTTTATCGCTTTCTGCATAGAAATTCATCATTATTTTTCCATTGCCCTTACAGGACAAAGTCAAATACCATGACTTACAAGTCCCTCAAAGCTGTGTCTGTCCCCTCCACTTGCTTTCCCTTTCCCTTTCCAAAGCTCTAGTGAATCTATATTTATATTCTTGCAGTTTTTTCAAATTCTTCATATATATTCCTTTCTTATTTACTGTTTTTCCCTCCTTCCCTCTGAGAACTCTCTTTCCTCCTTCAGATCTAGTTTAGAGTTGTTTTGGGAAGCCACCCCTGATCTTCAGTCTGAGTCAGGTGCGTCCTGCTTAAGGGCTTCCCTAGACCTGTGTTGTCATCATGTCTCCACATTTTCCTATTGAAATTTGTCTGTTTGCTTACCTGTCTCTTCTTGAAGGCATAGACCATACCTATTTTAGTTAATGATATATTTAGGTGATATTCAGTTATATTAAAACTTACATAATTGTTAAGCAAATCGGTGTTTCATTAATATTTCTCTTGTTTCCTTTTTATCCTAGGACTGGGCTAATGCTAATGTCAGCAGACAGATTGAGGACACTGTATTATATGGTTATTACAGTAAGTATTTTTCTGTTTTATTTCCTATCTGGGTTGCTAACCAAAACGTAGAATTTAGCTACATATAAACTTTTAATTTTGATATTGGATTTGAGATTACTGTTTCAACACCAGGAGTAGGTAATAGAGCCTTTGTTCTCACAATGCTGCATCTTCTTAACTTACTTTGCTTCCTAAAGGTTCACTTGGTGGCACTTCTTTGTGGAGGTTCAGTCAAGTTACTTGAAATCTCAAGTTTCTTCCTTTGTTACCATTACCACTTTCCTACTTGCGCTCTTGATTTAAACAATCTCAGTTTTCTAGAAATCTGTTTGATTTTAGTTAACACTAAAGTGTTAACACTAGTGGAGTATACTTTCTGCGGTGCTTGTATCATCAGCTTTCTGGACTGTAGGAGCCAGTTTAACTCAGGGCACATGGTTGATTGGCTTCTCCCTCTTTTCCTCTCCTTTCCCTAATTCTGGATTATAAAAGATTTTTAATAACCACCTAAATGTGTCCGATATTTTCTCTTTGAATAAACATAAGACTCATACTTTTATAAAAATGTACAAGTACTGAGTTAGGACACGATGTCATTTTTTTCAGCAATAAATCAAGGTGTTGAGTAAGATACCAGTAGGACACTAAATTGGAAATTCAAAAAAAAATGTACATAGAAGTTTCTGTTGATGGGTTAATCTTTTCAAGGGTTTCATTGGATTTTAATTTAGCTGCTTTGGCTCTAACCTTTGCTCTGTGATCCAAACTTTGTAGGACATATGAAATTCTATCCCTTTGGTGTAGATTTTAGGAATATTTTTATGGTATTTTAACATAGAATTTATTATTTTTGATAAATTCATTAATTTGACTTATTAAGTTAAAACTTTTGAAATGTTGCTGTATTATACAGAATGTTGCCTTTTTAATACAAATTCAGTGGAAGGATCTAGACTGCTTCTTCAAAAATAATTTTGGGGGAAGGGGTTTGTCTCCTATATGACACCAAAGTGTATTTTTGCTTTAGAACAAGTGACAAGTTAAGCCAACTTTTATTTTAGTGCAGCCCAGGTTCATGAACCATATTTTACCATTGAACCTCGAGGCTACTGGGTTAATCCATTGTGACCAAGGTTACAAAGACCTCTAAACTGGAATGTTAATTCATGCAGCCCTTCCAGCTGGTTTCATGGATAGAATTAAATCTACGGGAAATGATTTCAGAATTTTTCTTAATCCTCCCAAAGATAGTGTGTCCTTACTATTCTCTCCTTCTTAGGATTTGATATTCTGGGTTGTAATGAGAAATAACTACCTTGGGATAGGATAGTTGAGACACTGGTCTAGGGAAAAAGTTTGCATGAGAAGCAAAGTTATGAATAGAAACAAATATGAATGGAATTAAGACAATTCAATAATATTAATGGTTGTTGTCATAAAGTTAGTCCACTCTGTTTTAACTATAGCTAATAGGCCTTTGACTTTGACTCAGATGGTGACATACCACTAGGAGCCTACAAGGATTGTATTGCTTCCAAGATAGTTACTAATTCTCAAGCCCAGCTGCTGCTCAGAAATGCCACATATTATCTAACTGCCTATTACATGTTTTCTCCTGGATCCTGAGGACTCCAGATAATCCAAAACACTACTTTTAACCATCCCCTCTGTGAGATTCTGTAGCTCATCTAATCTCTGCTAACATAGTGACACATTTTCAGTGTCTGACCTTGCCAGGAATCGTGCAGGACTTTCACATTCATCATTTTATTTAATTTTCATGAATGTCGTGTTTGGGAGGTATTTCCCACACTTTACAGATAAAGAAATTGGTATTTAGAGCTGTTAGAGATTACCTTGCTAGTGAATGGCTCAGAGTGGATCTTACTGCCTAAACTTGGCGCTGCTCACCATTTAGTGAGCTGCCTTACGATAAATGACTTCGGGGATGTTACCTGTGGGAGTGCTTAGCAGCACTGAATCCCCCAGGAGGCTTCAAAATCACCTGGGATCCTTTTAAATAATATGGAATAGTAGATTACATCCGGAGAGATTCTGATTTACTTTGGCATTGTGTTCATATCCCCACCGTTCTTATCAGGAAAGTGTAGGTATTGGAAAGGAGGCTCAGGATGGTGGATTGAAGTTTGCAACAAGTTCTACTTTTCCCTCGAAAACTCAGCTTTTATCATGGGCTACACATACTGTCACATATTGTCTTGGAGGTGACAGGGCTCACTTTATGCATTCTTGAAAAGTTTGCCTCATATTGAAGTCTGGGTAATGATTGCTGGTCTGTCAGTTCTTTCTGGTAAACATGATGTTCTTTGAAAAAAATGATTAGTGTAGCTCAGAATTGAAACAGAACGAGTGCTTCCCACAAGTACACTTTATGTATGCTTCCCTTCACATAGAACATTAAAAAGATGTGTCCTCAAGGGTGGACATCTAATAGAATTATTACTTCTTCAAAAGGGACTTCCTGAATAGAAGTGCCCCCTGCTGGTGACTGCTTGGTGGTGAGGCTCAATAACTGCTAGTGGAAAGGCAAACATCCTAATATTATTATGAAAATAATTTTCATGTATCAGATACCCTGAGAGGATCTCTGCTAATCCTGGGGTCTGGAAACCACATTTTTGAGATCCTGTTATGTCAATGGAACTCTGGGTGTTTTTTCTGGGCAGTTGTAGAGTCAGGCTAACCACTGCCTCTACCCACTGGATACTCCCCACTTTTGATTGGTTATTAAGTCCTCAGCTCACTGAAGCTGCCTACAGAGGCGGTAGAGTCTCCTGGAGCTTGCAGAAGGATCACAGGGTAAGCCTGTTTATTTCTGCTCCTTTGCCCTATGCTCATAGGGGTCCTATGCTCAGGAGGCTCCCTCGTCTGCGGATGGCGGACCCACCCCACAAACATGAAGGACTCAGACGTTCTTTCCTTTTGAATGCTTTTATGTATTTCTTCATCTGTGTTTCAAACTTCTTTGATATTTTCTTTTAAAAAACTCCTCTTGCCTTCTTTGTTTTCAGCCCTGTTTTAATCTCATGTTTGAGGCTGTTATGCAAGTTTTTGTCTTTTGTGTATGTGTTTAGCTGAGTTCTGTTTTTATGTTTCAAATTAATTTTATCTTTAAATTCTTTTTATTGTAATCTATTATACATGTTTAATGTTTTCTCTAACTGCTCTTGACATTTTTAGTTCTAATTCTTTCACTATCTACTTACCTTTAATTTCTTTTAAGTGGATTTTCATTTTACTTAATATTTTTTCCTAACTTGTTTTGGTTTTGCATGCACGGAGGGGTTGTAGAAATGGGGGAGCCCAAACCATAAGGAGGTTTGGGCTATTGTTCATGACCATTGTGTTCAGCTCTTCTGTAGCTGTCCCATCACTTCTTCCCAGAGATTGTTTCTCCTCTTGACACTGATTCTGGGGCTATATTTTTTGTGTAGATATAAATTGAATCATATAGTATGTATTATTTCTATTTGTCATCTTTAGTGCTCAGTATTACATTTGAGATTCATCATTATTGTTGCAGATAACAGTACTTTGTTGATTCTCATTATTGTATAAAGTATTCCATTGCATTAACATAATGGTTTGTTTATCCATTCTAACATTGGTGATCAGTTGTGTCATATAGTTTTCGGCTATTTAAAATACTGCTACAATGAGGATCTTGTATATGTCTATTTTTTAAAAGCACTGCATTGTTTTCCATTGTATGGATGCTCTTATTCAAAGAATCCTAGATTATTAAGTGTTTATTAAGTTCTTTTTGCTATTAAACAATTCTGTAGTGAAAATTAGGAAATGTGTTAAAGAGTGTGCGTATTTAGATGAGTTAAGTTATGGAACTAAGGAAGAATAAGAGGAACCAAGAACCTTTCAAACTTCTGTTCCACCTAAGAGATTTCTTAGGAAGTTTTGCCTCACTCTCCATTGGTTAATTGCTGAAAAATTGTACCTGGAGTCTTTACTATGTATTTTGAACTTACGGTTTACAGTCTCCTAGTATCTAATTTGAAAAGAGTACCATTGGACTTTGAAGTCATGAAATGGCAATGAAGTAGTGCCTACTTCATAGTATTAGGAGTGTGACATGTGGTTAGTGCTAAATAGTTATTAAATGTGCTGCTATTTTAATTCAAATCAGCTAAGAGTACAAGAGAAATAACTTTCTCATTGCAGTAATATGGGGGAAATAACATGAGAATTGATTTAGCATGTCATCAAATTTATGTCTTTCTGATTACTGTTTTGGAAACATCTCTAATATATTTCACTGCTTTTTTAGACAAGATAGACTGGGATTAATTTTGAGGGTTTTTTTTTTTTTTAATTCAGGTCTGTAAAGTTCTTTTTGTTGAGACACAATTGTGTCCTGTCTCCCACTTTTCTCTCCTTCTTTTTGAAAGAATGTATTCCTCATCACAGGGGGAGTTTTCTAAGTGGCAGTTCTGGGGAGGTTCGCTCAAGAGATTCTGTAGATAATGACTCATTGAGACTTAGTGGCCTAAGAATTTGTTTCCAAGCAGAAATATTAGGAAAACAAATGTTTTCTTGGACTTGTAGCTAGTGTGGCTTATGCGGTCTGTCTCTAAAGAAACTGCTAATTTGTCACATTAATATCATAAACTTCCTTAATATTCCAGGAGACAAAGACACCTGCTCTTGATTTTCCTTCTTACATTCCTTGTTGTGCCTTCTGAGTGCCTTTGCTGATTTTTTCTCTTCTTCCTGACCTTTATGTGCCCCAGAGTTCAATCCTTGGACCATTCTCTTTCTCAGTTCTTTGGTGATCTTATACTATTGCTTGCTTCTAAGTACCATCTATATGCTAGATTCCCAGGTTCAGACCTTTGTGTAGACCTCTTTCAAACTTCATATTCCTGAGTCCACTTGTCAACTTGATAATTTCTATCAAGAAATTAGACATCTCAAATTTAACATTTCTAAGACAATTGACCCTCAATCTGTTACACTCTATAAATTGTCTTGTTTCAGTGAATAACAACTAGGATAGAGTTGCTTAGTCCAAAAACCTTAAGAGTCATCCTTGACTCGTTATTTTTTTGCATTTTGTATCAAACATGGCAGGGAATTCTGCTGTGTTTGATTCTGAAAATTTATCCAGAATCTGACCACTTCTCACTACTGTTCTAGTCAGTTTGGGCTGCTCTAACAAAAGTTCCATAGACTGTGTAGCTTAAAAAACAAACATTTATTTGTCTCAGCTCCAGAGGCTGGAAAGACTGGGATCAGGGTCCTGGCAGATCTGGTATGTGCTTCCTGGTTGCAGATGGCTGTCTTCTTGTGTCTTTAAGTGGCAGACAGCAGAGAGAGACAGGCTTTCTCATGTTGTCTTTAAGCACCATTCCCATTCCCAAGGGCTCTACTCTCATGACCTAATTACCTCCTTACCTGCAAACACAAGATCTTTGGGGATTAGATTTAAACATGAATTTTTGTGGATCACAAACATTAAGTCTATAGTGTTCTGTAAATGAGGAGGATAATGTGTACTTCTGTTTGTTAAGATTGAATGATCTGAGAGTGTGATTTTTATACATGGCCAACTAAGAAGACTGGTAGATCCTTTTCCCCAAAAAGCAAGAAAAAATTGACAGAACAACTTCAGTGCTTTGAAAATCAACCAAAGGTGTACAACCGACTGAGAAGTGTTTATACTTAAAAACTGGTAGGGACAGTAGTACTTGTTTTGTACTAGGTCTGTTACCTCTCCCTCCAAACTCTCCCTCCCCAAGCTTGGTTATGTTTTGAATTGAATGAAAATAAAAAAACAACGTATCAAAATTTATGAGATGCAGCTAGCTAAAGCAGTGCATAAGAGATAATTTGCATCTTTATTTCTCCATTAGAGGAATTTAGAAAAAAAGTCTATTAGAAATGAAGTCTGAAGTGCCTAGATTTATATATTAGGAGACTAGGAAAGGAATAGCAAACTGAACTCTAAGCAAGCAGAAAAAAGAAAATAAAGGTTAGAACAGAAATCAATGAAATGGAAAACAGAAAAACAATAGTGAAAAATAAAAAGTAGGTTCCTTAAAAAATAATTCTTTTTGAAAAATGGGTAAATCAAGCTTGTTTGAAAGGGAGAGAGGAGGGGGTTAGAGGGAAAGAGGAGTGAGAAGGTGGAGGGGGGAGAAGGAGGAGGAAGGACGGGGGAGGGAGGGAGGTATGGGAGGGGGGGACGTGGAGAGAAGCAAGGGGAAGGGAGGAAGGGATGGGAGACTGGAGGGAGGGAGGGAAGATGAAATAATCGAAATAAAGAGTGAAAGAGGTTAAATTACTACCGACCTTATAGAAATTAAAAGGATTATGAAAGGAACATTATTAGAATTTTCTACCAACAAATTAGCCAGATGAAGTGGACAAATTCCTAGAATGACATAAATTAGCAAAACAGAGCCATGAAGAAATAGCCCTATAGCAAGTAAAGAAATTGAATTAGTTTTTAAAAATATTCCTACAAAGAAAACCCCACACCCAAATTTCTTCAAATCAGACAAAGATCATAAGGAAATGAGACTATGGACTAATACCTTTATGACTGTAGATGCAAAAATCCATAACAAAATTTTAGGGAACTAAATCCAGCCTCATGTTTATTGTACACCATGACAAAATGGGATTTATCCCCAAAATGCAAAATTGGTTTAATGTTAAGAAATCAGTTCATATAACATACCATATTACTAGAATAAAGGACAAAAGCCACATAATTATCTCAGTAGATACACACAAAATCATCTATTTTACAAAATCCAGTATTCATTGCCTATAGAAACTTCCAGCTAACCAGTTACAGAAGGGAACTTCCTCAATCTGATAAAGTGTATTTTCGAAAGCCTACCACTAACAGTAATTATATTTAGTGGTGAAATACTGAGTGCTTTTCCTCTAAGATAAGGATCAATGCAAGAATGTCTGCTGTAACCAACACAAACAACATTGTGATGGAGATTGTAGCCAACGGAGTAGGTTCAAATTAAGACATCCAAACTGGAGAGGAAGAATTAAGATTCTTATTTTTTTAGCTGGCATGAGATCCTATGGATAGAAAATTTCAGGGAATTATGTAAAGATAAATAAAACTAATAAACAGGTTATCAGGGCTATAGGATATAAGATCATACAGGATATAAAATATAAAAACTAGAAACAGATGATTCAAATGAAATCAACAGTTCTATCCACAAAGCATCAAAGGAAAAGAAAACAATACATTGAACAAAGGAAGTATAAAATTTGCACATTGAAAACTACAAAAAATTGTTGATAGACACGAAGAGCTAAATAAATAATAGACTATGTTAATCGATTGTTACAATATTATGTTAATGGAATACATAATATCATAAGGATGGCAATTATGACGGTTTTTTCTCGAACCACAGCCTTTTTCTTTTTTTGAGAAATTGACAGGCTGATACTTAAATTTATGTGGAAATGTGAAGAATCTGGAGTAGATGTAACTCCAGGTGGGGGAGATCCTGGGGCAAAATACCTTTGAAACTGAAATCAGTCAAAGGGAGAAATAAAGTTGGAAAAATCTGTTTATTTTTTACAAGCAGTCGTCCTGCGTCTCTCTCTCAACCCCACTGCAGAAGCAGAGAGAGTTCCATCCAACCTCTCCAGTACAGATAAGCCCTTGCTCACCCATGTAACTACCTGTTGATATGGAGGTGGACTGCTTCTCCCACCCCTTGGAAACACCTATTGGTATGGAGATGCACTAAGGCCAGGAGAGAGATTCTGAAAATACTGCAGTTTTACCCACAGTAGCCAATTCTGAAAATGCATAACATTAAAGAGTCACACTGTCAGATTTCAGAACTTACAAAACACAATAAACAAGGCAGTGTGATATTTTAGATGGATAGGTATATAGAGCCATGGAATTCAGAGACCAGAAATAAACTTGTACATTCATAGTCCGTTGGTTTTTCAGCAGCTATGGCAATTCAGTTTAATTCAGTTGTTTTTAAAAAATATTGTATAACCACATGCAGCAATAACAACAGCTGTTGAGCCTTACATCATACACAAAAATTAACTGAAATAATCAGTCAAAATCTAAACTATAAAATTACAAAACTTCTGGAAGAAATCAAAGGACAGATCTTTATGACATTGGGTTAGACAAAAAGTTCTTAAATATAATACCAAAAGCATTATTCCTAAGATAGATCTTGATAAAACTCTATGAAAATCAAAAACTTTGTTGTTCAGAAAACACAATTTAAAAAATGAAGATAAGCCACAAAGAGAGAAAATATTTGCAAATCATGTATCTCACAAAGGGCTGGTAATCAGAACATTAAAACAGTTCTTATCAATCATTAATTACACTAACAATTAAAAAATGAACAAGATATTTGAATAGGCATTTCACCAATAAAGACATATAAATTGTTTATAAGCATATAAAAGGATACTAGACATTATTAATCATTACAGAAATGCCAGTTAAATCCCCAATGAGATACTACTATACATCCACTAGAATGACTGTGTCTTAGCACAGGCTGCTGTAAAAACACACTGTAGACTGGGTGACTTGAACAACAGACATTTATTTCTCACAGTTATGGAGACTGGAAAGAACAAGATCAAGGTGCTATCAGGTTTGTTTCCTAGTGAGGGCCTTCTTTGGCTTGCAAAGGTGGCCTTGCTCTATCCCCACTTGGCAGAGAGAGAAAGGTGGGGGAAGAAGGAGGGAGAAAGAGCTGGTCTACTTTTCTCTATGGACCCTGATCACATCATGGAGATTGCATTTTCCTGATTTCATCTGAACCCAATGAAATCTCAAAGGCCCCATCTCCAAATACCATCACATTGGATGTGAGGGCTTCAACATGTGAAATATTTTTTTGGTTGTGGGAGCATACATTTGGTCCATAACAGGCTGTAGTAAAAAACACAGAGGATATCCAATTATTGACAGATACAGAGAAGCTGGAATGTTCAATTGCTGCTGTTGGGAGTGTAAGATGGTAGAGTTGCTTTGGAAAGCAGTTTACAGCTTTCTTCAAAAGTCAAATTTACTGTGTGGGCCAGCAGTTATACTCCTGGGAATACAGTGGAGAAATGAATACAGTGTCCACACAAAGATATGTATGTAAATGTTAGCAGCTTTTTTCATAGTAGCACAAAACTGGAAGGAATCTAAATGACAACTGGTGAAATGTTTAAATAAAATGAGTTAAATCTATACAGTGAAATACATAGCCAGAAATGTAAGCCAGTGATCAGCAAATTAGGGCGTGACACATGGTCCCCACCTCGATCTGACCGCACCTGGCGTCTGTGGCTACTTCCATGCTGTGATAGCAGAGCTGAGTAGTTGCAGCAGAAACATACAGGCTGCAAAGCTAGAAATATTATCTGACTCTACAGAAAAAATCTCCCAGCTCCAGTGCTTAGTGAAAGAAGCCAGATGCAAAAGACTGCATCTTGTATAATTCCATGTATTTGAAATGTCCAGAAAAGGCAGATCTCTGGAGACAGAAAGCAGATCAGTGGTCGCTTCAGGCTGGGAGTTGGAGTGGGGATTAATTGCAAACTGGCACAAGGCAGCTTACTTGGAGTAATGGAAAATGTTCTGAAACTGGATTATGGTGATAGTTACCTAACTGTATAAAGTTACTAAACATCACTGAATTGTGGACCATGTTTTGCATTTTCTGGTATGTAAATTACATTACAAAGTTGTTGGGAAAAACTATTGAATGAGCAAATATAAACGGGAGAGTATAACACAGTACTGGATAAATGATAGGCAGTCAATAAAGGACAGTTGCTGTAATTATTACTTAAAATTGTAGGGAATTTGCATTTTTATGGTTTCTTTTTATTTTCCTGAGTTGGAATTTTACCATAATTTACAGGTGGAAAAAAAAAAGTGAGACTGGAAAGTTAGGAAGTACTAACGTTTACAAATTGGAACGTGACTCTGTGTATCACACAACATGTCCTCCAAGAGTTGTCAGTTTGTAATATGATTTTCATTATGTCTAAGTATTGTTATTTCAACTGTTTCTATGTAGCTTTGTAGTCAACATTCTAGTCATGATTAGTTGCTGCAATTATTGTTATATCATAAATTGCTTAGCCTTTTCTCTGACCATGTAATTTAATAGTTTCCTATTACACAAATGGGGTCGCAGTGTATGCCTTGGAAAAAATACTATAGAGAGAAGAAAGAAATGAGCAAAAAAATTGCTTAAGGGAAATGACTGTTCCTCAGACTATGTATTCTAAATTAAAACCTATGAATGATTTTATTGCCCAAGTTATATACTGTCCATGCACCTGAATGTTCGAATCACTTTGCAGTGGTACTAGTTATCTATAATTGTGTGACAAATTACCCCAAAATTTAGCAGTGACATCCCCCCACTTTTGCTGTAATCCTTTTCATTAGCACTGAGCCCAGTCTACATTCGAAGGAGGGGGATTGCCCAAGGGCACGGATATCAGAGATGTGCTCCAGGAGCCATTTCAGAGGCTGCTTACCACAACTTTGACATTTACTCCACATATAATACTCTTATATTTGCAAAATATTTATTAAATATGCAGAGTATAAAGTTTGAAGCTGGCAGTTTAGACTCCCTTGTATGCCTTCCCCTGATACCATCTCTTCCCGAAGCCCCTTTGAAGTCACCACTCTCAAATTTAGTCTGTGTTAATCCCTTGCTTCTCCTTGTAGTTTTACCATGTTGTTTTACATATTTTTGGAACTTTATATGAAATCACTTCCTTATTTTCATTCAGCTGTATGTTCCTGAGATTGATACATGCTATTTCATGAAGTATAGTTTATTTTCATTGTGTACAGATACATCACATGTGAATCAGTTGGAACATTTGGATATTTTGCTATTAAAAATTGTGTGATGAACATGTTTACATGTTTGCTATTGCATATGTGCAAAATACATACATAGAGTTGATGGATTATAAATTGTGTGCATCTTCAACATTCTGAATAATGACAAATACTTTTACAAGTGTTTGTACCAGTTTAACTCCATTAGAGGGATATAAACCTTCAGGTTGCTTAATATCCTAATGTTTGATGTTGCCATGTAGTTCTAGTTTTTGCCAGTTTGGTGAGTGTGAGATGGTAGTTTGCTAATTTGCATTTCACTTATTTGGTAATGAAGTTGTATGTCTTCTAAACATTTATTGGCTTTTTCCATTTTTCTGCCTGGAGTGCCTTTTTTGCTTGTTATCTGTTTGTTTTTCGTACTGACTGAAGAAATTTTTTCGTGTACTCTGAGTAGTTCATACAGTGATTCTAAGTATTCTATTTTTTCCCCAGAATTAAGCCTATGAGAGAAGGGACTCTTGATTTAGCCATATTTATGACCTCTAAAATAATGCCAGGAACATACTCAGTAGATATTTGTTGAATTGAATATATTTTATCAGGGAAGGTAATCGAGTGAGAATTTTTTTGTTAAATTCTTTCAAGTAATGCATGTATATAAGGTTATTATTAAACCAAGTTTGTATTCCTAGGACAAACCCAGAGGGTCATGATGGTGGTTTTTTGGGTTTGTTTTTAAGTCTTTTGCTGTATTTGAAATGCTGCTATCATGTTTAGCATCTTTTAAAAAAGGCTAGAATTCAGAGGTGAGACTGTTCTGTAGTTTTCCTTTATCTTATTATTATTCTCAGGTTTGAGTACCAAGACTCCGCTGGCTTCGTAAAATGAATTGAGAATGTTCTCACCATACTTTAGAGACTGCTGTGGGCCAGTCAGCACTGTCTGGTTCTGTGTACATGTTACAGATAACGGGTAGAAGTGAGCATGGCAGGTTGTACCGTCAGTCCTAATGAACTACTTACTTTTGCTTCTTACCTGGTCCCTGAGCCCTGCTGGGTTAGAATTCCTGATAGCCACATGGATTACTTCAGCAGGGATGAAACAGTAGTTTCATTGAATTAGCAGGTGTGATTTCTACCTGACCATTTTGGTCTCCTTATTCCATTGAATGAACAGGCAATAGTAACCATATCAGCTGGAGTGATTGATGCTGATTATTAGGAGAACAAGGTTGCTGCTACACAGTGAAGCCAAAGAGAAGTATATCTTGATCCCAGGGGATTCAGTGGCACCTCAGGATGCTACCATGTTCAGTGGCAAAAGTGAACTGAGGTCTGTTCCATTCACCATTCACAGGCAAGACCATCAAAAGGTCAGGATAGTTCAGGAGTGAGCATTTGGGTTCTCTCATTTCTAGTACTAAATTCTGTTTCAGAAATTAGACCTGGCTGCTATTAACAGATTAGAAATACAAGGCTTACATAGTGTAGTGGTTTTTCAGTCTCACTTAAAATAAGTCTGGATTTTGGCTCTCCATCCAGGGCTGGTATGGCAGCATCATGGTGTCCTGAGAGTCAGGGTCCTAAGCTTGTTTCTTCTCTCCTTTCTGTTTTTATTATATGGGCCATCTCAGGGTCGCCACAGAGTCCAAGTTGCGGCTGGAGTTTAAGCTTTCGTGTATCCATTTAAAGCAGGAAGCAGGAGGAAAGGGGGAAGGACGGAAAGGGGAATGCCAATGCGAGCAACAGGAGTACTGGGTGTGCAGCCGGCAGTCTTGACCCCAGGGTCCTAGCTGGGTAAAGGAGATAATTTTAGAAGGCTTTTAGAGTTCCCAGAGTATCTTTGTATTTTGACACTAAAATAGAACTGTAATGATGAATATATTATCACAATATTGGCTAAGTTACTCTTTCTTTGTCTTCATGTTTTCATTGGTAGTTTGGAGGAATAAAGAACATTGAAGAATTCAAAAGCCTAATTTATCCAAGTTGATTTTCATGTGATGTAATTTAGTGATACACACTAAATTTTTAAAAGATAGATTGTTTGCTTTGTGTATATTAAAAAAGTCCTAAGCATTACCATGTATCCTTTGCCATGTTTTTTTCTTCATGGCCTTTCAAGAGTTGATGGCTTTCTGTTCACTCTTTTTTTGCTAGTTCTTGGTAAGTTGTTTTAAAAAAGAACTTGTTTAATGAGTTTAATTTTTGCCAATTTCTGTGTACATGAGGTTTTAAAAGTTTTTCTTTATAAGTTTTCTTTGATGTTAGTGGTACTATTAAACCAAACAGTCTTTTCCATGCTAGTAACAATTTTTTAACAAAAACATTTACAAGTAAAAAAAAAACATACTTTATAAAGATGTTGAGATATGAGAGTGCCATCACTGTGGGAGTTAATAATTTTACTTTGAAAATAACTATCAGTTTAAAGTAGAACTTTAAAAGAAGCAATTTCCCTGTTTCACGATAAGGTAGTGGCAGATTTTTTTTCATTTACAGATACATAAACCCCACTTGACATTAGAACTGATCTGAAACACATAAAAAGGTTCAATTTAATTCCATCTTCACAGTTTAATATTTATGGGCCAAAACA